>NC_072736.1:116907275-117139800 GCF_026930045.1 Uloborus diversus
TTAATCCCGTACTTTTATCCATTATGTGTAATCTACACTGTTTATGTGCTGCTATGTCAGGGTAAATATCGTTATTAGACATAGCAGCTATGGCAAGTTTTTTTTGAACTGCATCATAACTGCATGGTTGACGACATTTAAATGCTTTATCGCCGAATTTTTCATGATAAAAGCAAAACTCAGATGTATTTTGATTATCTGAGGGTGTTGGAACTCGTCTACTCCTAGATTGGGACCTATATCTATGATTACTACGACCTCTTGAAAATGAACGTTTTGATACCATTTTAGTTAATTCAGAAACTCGCATGGTTAAATGCTCAATTTGATTTTGCAAATTTGATATTTGCGTCGTTTGTTCACTATGTTTTAGTGTTTCTGAAATTTTGCAAACTGATGGCTCCATTTTTATTTCATGAATTTTATCAGCTAAAATGGACAGTTCAGTCAACTCTGAAGTTGATGCTGATAAAATGGCTTGAATATTTGTTGGCAAACGCTCTAACCAAATGGTTTTTAAAAATTCGTCAGTAATTGAATTTCGTGAAAGTTCTTTCATTTGCCGAAGTAAAACAGATGGTTTTTTATCACCTAATGTAAGTTCACACAAAAGTTTCCGTATTTGGCTTGATTGCGAATCGGAAAACTCTTTAACTAATCTATCTTTTAAAGTTTGATATTTATTTCCCTCTGGAGGAGCTATAATTAAATCCGTAACAGCGCTAAGTGTATCTGCGTCAATGGCGGATAACAAGTAGTTATACTTCGTCTCATCTTTTGTTATACGTGAAACATTGAAACTAGCCTCCACCTGAATAAACCAAACTGTTATATTACTTTTCCATAGTGGAGGTAATCTGGTTGCAACTCTCAAAACTGAGTCACTTTGTACAGTATTATTGGTAAATTCAACATTATCTAAACTTTCTACCGACATTTTAAAATTTAACTGAGAATTTATAAATAAAATAAACAAATGCAATTAAATTAAAACAAAGAAAAATTAGTCAAAGATAAAATTTATCTTTACACGAAAATAAAATTTAGGCCAGAGCATTTCCCTTCAAGTGAATGACTTTAAGTGAAGAGCATACCATAGAATAAAGCATTGTCCGTCTTCTTTTTCTTTTCCTTTTTTTCTTGTCCAAAACGTGGGTCACCACTGAGGATGTTGTGAAGGTTTATAACAACACCCTAATTTTGTATAAGAATTTGACTCCATTATTTTATAAAAATCGATAAAACTTTATTTACATCACATATACTTCAAGAAGTCGTCATCTTTATTTTCTCAAGACCAAATTCGTGGAACACGATCTCGTGCGTCTTTTTCACTTTTTTTTAATTACGTGTTGCCATTCGGCAGTTTGTGTTAAATAGAAATAAAATAATTAAATTTAAGAATTGAAAGACATTAAAAATATGGATGAAAATATAATACTAGAGAATTATCATTACGTGGTAATAATTTTGACTGAGAAGGGCACTTCATGAGTTTCAACACACAAATATGAAGAATATTGTTTTACAGGAGAACTTCGTAATCTCTGCTCTTGTATAAGAAATGTTTGAAAGGAAAATTTTAAATAGGGGGAAAAATTGCAAGATGGTAAAAATGATATATATATATATATATATATATATATATATATATATATATATATATATATATATATATATATATATATATATATATATTATATATATATATATATATATATATAGGGTCATTCTTCGAAAAGTGTAATTTTTCTGTCACACAAGGCATTTACAGTAAAACCGTTAAAGAACAATTCATTTAACAATGATTTTTTATTTCATCAAAATATATCTATTTAAACCTGCCATCATTTTTTTAATAATAAGTTTTATTTTAGGATATTTTTAGTTTACAACATGTGAATTCTCACCTCCGTGACATGTCACACACCTGGTGTAACTGTTTATGTTGCTTAATAACTTGTTTAATTAAAAGTATATACTTATTTATTCATTATTCCTTTCACAAGTGTCTCAAATACTAACTGTTGAAGCACATTTATTTTTTTAATATTGTGTTTTAGTTTGTTTTAGTAGGATAAAGAGTCATGTCACACAATGAATTCTCACCCTCGTTACCTAAACACAAAATGCCATTCCTCATTAACACGTGCAGTAGTGACATCAGATTTTATTTCCCATGATACAAGGGAGTCCCCTTGTTTATTTTTAGCCATAGTTGAAGTTGTGAGATTTTTGTCGAAAAACAAGAAGATAGATTTTGCTTTAAAAAATTTAGTGTGGTCACTTTGACTTCTCACCTCCGTGAACTTGAATTTCAGGGATGTAAATTAATGTGAAAAAAGAACTGAACATGTTTTCATATGCTTAACATGTGCAGATTGTAGCAACGAAGAAAAAAAATTATCTGAAAAATGTATCTATTAGGCTTATATTAATGAAAACTTCCTCACCTCCGTGAATCTCACCTCCATGACAGACCTTATCAATGTCATTATTTCTGAGGTGAAAATAATGGAGGGGGAATAAATCAATAATAGGCATTCTAACCAAAATTATAAATTGCCAGTTTATCCTTAAATTTAGAAAATACTATTTTTTAATATCCATTTGAAATTAAAAATTAAGCTGTAGTTTAATTAAAAGAGCTTAATATTATATTCCCACTAAAAATAAAAATAGCTGATTATTTGCACAATTAACAAAATTACTACTTTATACAAATTGAGCTAGATTTTTAAACATTAAAGTTTTTTTTTATATTTTTTTTGTTTCCATGAACAAGGCATTTTTAATTTCTTTTTAATTATGAGTAAAATAATTGGAACTTGGCTGGGCCATTGTTTATGGTTACTTCTAGTTAGTAACACTATCATTTAAGAATGAAAAAAAGAAAAGGTTTCGAAATTGAAAAATATTTGCGTTCAAAAGTTACGTTACATATATATGAGGCTGTGAGAAGCCAAGGGATGTAAGTCGCAAAATTAAAAATTTGGAGATAACCAGTGCAAATGGTAGGTGAACCGCTCTTCTGTCTTGGGGCATGTGATAGTAGTAGTAGCCTTGGTAGATGCTGTTATACAGCATGATTTAGAAAAACGTTTCGGTGAAAGCCTACCTAGAACCTTTTCTTTAAACGCGTTTCACTCAAAACTTGAAAATGTCTACTTACATCCCTTTGCTTCTCACTGCCTCATATATATATATATATATATATATATATATATATATATATATATATATATATATATATATATATATATATACACACACACACACAGTTGGCTTTGGCTTTTTGATGACAGATGAACGACTTTCAAGGGTCAAAAAACAAATCGTCCTTAAAGACAAAAAATCGTCCTTAAACAGAATGCTTTTAACATTTTAGTGTACCATCTGGGACCGTGAAAAGCCGTCGTTAAACAGAGAGCCAAGTGTTATATATATATATATTAGGGTGGTCCTTATTTATATGGGGAAATTTTTTTTCAGGAATTCAACAAGTGACGCCCCCTAGTTTTGTGACACTATAATAAAAAGTAACGTGTGCAAAATTTGAACTCGATCGGTCAATAATAACACGTGCCCCTAGGCCGTTGAACTTTAACACTTTTGATAATTTTCCCACAAATCTTCGAAATTTTACTTCAGACTCAGTACATCGTTTCTCCTAGGTTTGCAAAATGTTTTTACAGTGAGGTATCACTAAAATTAATCTTTATAATTAATTTATATCATCTAAAGATTTTACGTTGAATAAGAATGAAATAAGGCTTTAGAAACTTTCCTTAATCGTACGTCTTTCTCAACGTTTCTCGACAGTGTGTATTTTTTTCCGATAGTTTAAACGGTCTGTAAAATAAATTGTTTTTGTGACTCATATTCGGTAAATTAGTTGCAAAATTCGTCGATTAATTGTGCTCCTCTTTCAGTTGTATCATTCACAATTTTCAATATTTTAACGATCTTTCTTCGCTTTAAAGAGTTTTCTTTATTTTGCCGTGAATCAGGATCAAATAGAAAAAAATCTTCTAGTATTTGTAACTTATTAAACAGTTTTATTGACTCGTAATTGATTCTATGAGGAGGAAGATCTTTACCAAGAAAGTATTCCAAATCATCTACAGTTATCTGAAATCTGTTAAACAGTCATCAGACACGTCTTCCATATCACAAGCATTTTTTGGACTAGTGTTTACCTATCTTCAAAGTTAATTCCTTCATCCAATACGGAGAAAGTTGCTAGTTTATCCCCTAAAACCACAAGTGATTTATACATTTTCCTATCACTGCTTCTGCTGCATGTTTGTCGTCATTTTGTACGCTGCTAGTTTTTCAGGCATATTATTCAAAGTAGCCTCGATTGGGTTGCTGTGAAAAACCATATCTTCATACAGCATTTAATTGTAAAACAGCTTTGTCGAACAGCATTGAAGGGCTTTGCTTTCTTTCCATGTAAGGTCAATTTAAATTGTTTCCTAAATATAACAATTTTCGAACAAAAATTCCTTTTGCCACCCATGTGGCTCAGGGATAAGCTCCAGGATGCCGAAAACATATTCCTGTAGGAGGAAATTCACCAGGAAATATTATTACAAGTTATGAGAATTATCTGTAATCTTTCTCAATTCCGCTTTTTACGAACAATAAATAATATGTCATCAACTTCGTCTTTTAGAATTTAAGTGGTATGTGTACTTGATTGAAATGTCATAAGTTCTGAATGATGGAGATCTTTCCACAAAATTTTGAAGCGCTTAAATAATCGAATATCTGATCTGGAACTAAGAAAGGCAAGAACTTCTTTAAGGACACACTCTGCAGTACGATTTCAAGTGCATGATGATGGCAATCCTAAATGTAATATATCACCGTTCAGTATTTGCTCTAAAAAATTGCATGCACAATTCATTGGTATTGCAAGTCGTTGTATCAAACACTACAGCTAGAACAGTTAGTAATAAAACGCTATCATATAAGATATCATAAGCAACTGAAGAAATATCTGAGGAATTCCTTGTAGCTGTTCAATATTAGAACCTGAAGCTATCACGGTAATCCTGTCAGCGATCTTGTTCCAGTTACATTTGGATGTAGCTTTGTATCCCAGTGAATAACTACAAAATCTAAATTTAAATTCATGAAATTTAATTTTACGTCTCGAAGATTTTCTCTTGCTCTCTTAAGGAATGTACCATTGATCACTAGGTCATTTGGATTCAAATTTACTGCATCTATATATGCTGCAAATAAATGAACAACATCTTAATCCCTAATATGGCATTTGTCTAACAGTGATGAAAGGCGAGCAGATATCAATAGTTGTCAAGCTTTTTTGCATTGAGGTAGACCAACTATAGAAAACAAAAGTTCAACAGTTTAGGATAGATATCCATTTCGATTTCTAAATCTTGTGAATCGCAAGAATTTGATGATAATAAGGGACTATGTACTGAAGTAGAAGAAAATTAATTTAAAGTATAGATTTCTACATTGTTCTGATCTGGATATTTTTTTTTTAAATTTGTATTTTAGCTATGGAAAATACAGTAAATTTTTATGTTAGGAGTAATCGAGGATTTTTTGAAATTTATATTTTAAAAATTAAAAATTGTATAATATTTATTTATGTTTGTTTATAACTAAAGAACAGCGAATTAAAATATAATTGCAATTACTTATATTTATATCATTGAAACCTTGCGACTCTATTTGCCACACCTATTACATACACAGGGAATTTTGTAAATCAACACCCTCAAAATCTGGAGGAGGCAATTTGTTGATGTCAAAGATCATTCATTAATGGCCTAGGCCATTCATTAATGGCCTATAGAGTCCTTTGTGTCCATCTTGGTGGGAAAAAACGTCCCCCTGCTGCTTGGTTCGAACAAGCGCAGAAGAGCGGTACGCTTGACCCAAGACCATTGGTATACGTGTACCCTCTGTAATATGTTAAATTTTACAGAATGAAGGTGAGAGGATGGTCGGTCTGGAAGTAGCAGCACCTATTGAGGTTCAAAATTACTTTAAATATAAAATGTTAGAATTATTTTTATATAAAAATGAGAAAATCCGCTATTTTTCCTTCGAAACTCAAAAAAGGGGGCCCCAGGGGCACGTGTTAATATTCATGGATTGACTTAAAATTTTGCAGGGATCGCTTATTTGTATAATGGAACAAATTGAGGGGGGCGTCGCGTAAAATATCTGCATTTTCAAAATAAGGACCACCCTAACACACACACACACACACATATATATATATATATATATATATATATATATATATCAGGGCCGTAACAAGACTTTTGTTTTGGTGAGGGTTTTACCAACACATTTCTCATGAAACCCATGTACCTATTAAATTGGATATTATTCTAACACCAGAAAATCGCCCGTCGAATGATGACTGAAAACTGTATGATCGATTTTAAAGAAGCAATTGCCTGCTGGGTGACATTTTGATGGTTAAAGTTTTATCCCTAACGCCAAGTGGTTCACCCTAAACTGGAGTAGATAGTGTTCATTCTTGACCACTTTTTCGTTTCTTCATTCCTATAAAATTACTGTTTTACTGGTGGATCCGGTTAAGCCTTATAAAAACAAAAAAATCCTTGCATGTCGAACATTACCAAAAAATACTATTAAATTATGTCGTGGCGCGAGTTTCATTGTTGAGGACATCAGAAGCGTTACTCGATCATTTGCCATTTTATGTATGAGGAGTCTTTGTTTTTTTTACAATAGTTTATTTAAATGAGAGGATGCTTAAGGACTTTTATTTGCGCAAGCATAAAATATGACGTGTCTTTAAGTTAAGAAAAAAATCTGTAAAAGACAGAGTTTGGCATTTTTAAATTTAAATATTTTTGATGTTTTTGTTAGCATCAGGTGTTCAAACTGAAGCGCGGTATTGCTTTGTAAGAAATTCTGTTCGCAGTAATTACAACAAAACTAAACACCACAGACAAAGAGCAGAATGTGCACTCCGAAAGTGTATAAGGATTGCGATTTGAATAGACATCTTTAATCTTGATACTTGATATACCTTGTAAATTTTTTCGCTAGCCCAAAAGCAATTTATTCAGCTCGGAAAATTTCCAGCTTCTTAATTGCGTTTAAGGTGAAACGCAATATACCAATATGAAAAGAAAAAAAAAATCAGAATCATTTAATGCTTAAAGACTAAGTAACCGAGTTTATTTCATGTGAATAGGAGAAATTAATTCTGAGGTATTTAATCTCTAGCTATTGGGCCATTTAATCTATTCCTTGTTTTCAATTGGTTGGAGCAAATATGATTTTTTTGTTTTTGCTTTACGTCATCTGACAGTCTGATAAATATCCGTTGCTTCCAAAGGGAGATAGGCGGTCTTTTATATTCCTGACTAATAATTTTTCTCTTGATCTTGTTTTTTCCCTACTTAATTATTTGCTGGAAACTATAGAGTT
Source organism: Uloborus diversus (assembly GCF_026930045.1). NCBI lineage: Eukaryota > Metazoa > Arthropoda > Arachnida > Araneae > Uloboridae > Uloborus > Uloborus diversus. The sequence goes on from NC_072736.1 coordinate 116,914,731, forward strand.
TTATTCAAATATTTTTTCTCCTCCTGCGTTTAAGAGAGTAAAATTTTAGTCAAACCATTCCTTACAGTAAAAAAATACTATTACTTTGTTATGATAATTTTCAATAATGTGATTATTGCGTCACAAACCTACTTTATAACGAATAAATACCTTTGTGGTGAACATTAAAATAATTAACCAACATTTTGAAGCAGAAAAATTGCAAATTACTGCAGACACGTGTTTTGGTGTTACAAGGAACTAATTTAGTTAACGATTCTACTGCAATTCCGTATTTTTCTTCTGTGTGGACTCCATTTTAAAAATTGGTTTAGTTTTCTATTTTTTTATGCAAACGTCTGTGCATTTCTTACTTTTATTTTTTTCATTTTTTGTTTTCTTATTTCGTTTTGTAATCAACTAATTCCAATTTGTTTATCCTTCATTTTTTTTTCTGCATTTCTCCCTTTGTAACATTGCTTCCATACATAATTTTTCCTGTAGGTAAATTTATCGCTAATTTATTCAGAGTGGTTTCATTTTGGACAATTTACACAGTTTATGGATTTTCTCGGAAATTTATTACTTAACGACTTTTTTCCTCATGGAGTTATAATTAATTTAGGCTCCAGGTGTCATTTTTTCTTTTTTATTTTGTTAAATTTCAATTTTTTTATGGTATTTATAATGTCTCCTGTTTCACCGTGTTGCTTTTCTCGGATGACTTTTCATCCAGAAATTCACACTTCTTTGCATTGAAAAAAGAGTTTCTTGTAACACCGAAACACGTGTCTGCATTAATTTGAAATTTGTGTGCTTCAAAACTTTGGTTAATTGATTATTTAAAACCTACTTTACTGAAAGTTGTATGGGCTAAGTTAAAGACATTTTAAATCTATATTGTATGACTCACATTCGTTATTCAAATAAAATATAGGAGGCGCTGCAGTCTCTTGTGCATAGCTGCTGCAAAAGGTAAAGCAAAGACCTACCTACTTATGCTTGTCTCATGAAGTAGCACGAAACTGATACGTTTTACCTCTTTGGGTAATTTCTTACATCATCGCAAGGTGGCGTATTCAATCTCAAGAACTGCTATGAGTGGTGGTTGGAGCATTAAAAGCCTACTTTTATCACTCCAAAGTAGCTCTCTTTACCCAACAAGAAAATTCAAAATTTTCGTTGGTGGCTGGTGGACACGTTTAAATTATGCACTACTGTTTCAGTTGTATCCTTTGTATTCAGCACCTATTTTCACTAAAAGAAAACTCGAAACCTTAATGACACTACGCTAAAAGGTGAAGGCGAAAAAAGCCTTGCAACACAACCTATTGCTGTGGCGTGTACATATTTGTACAGAAAGAAGGATGAAAATTAAAATAAATCTTGCTTCAACCATAACTGAAAAATGCAAAGGCATTTTGTATATAATGCAAATGCATTATGTAAAAAATGCTTTTGAAATAAAAGTGTTAAAGTTTGTATTATTTTTACTGTTATTGATTATACAAACAGCGAATGAACAGGTAGATTTTACATAATTTGCGGGAAAGTGTGCGAATAAAAATGAGTGACTTAATTTAAGAAATCATTTTTTTCATAAATTAGCAAGACAACTATTAATATATGTTTTTTTGTATTCTTTCGAAGAAATTTAAAGTAAATATTATTTACCTTCATTCAACTCTAATTTGTCTTTTACCTAAGATAACGCAATTTGTTTGCTTTCTCCATTTTTTCTGCAGTACACTATGCCATTGACGAAGGAAATTAGAAAAGTAATGAGACTATTTTTTTTCTCTTCTACAAAAATTTTAAATTCTTTTCAAAGCAACAAAATTGTCATTTTCAAAGAAGTTCCTTTCGGCAGGTGTAGGCTAGCTGTCTTTAGTTGGCCCTTGACTCTACCTTATTTCAGAAGCACCCTCTTCATGAAAGGGAGACATTGAGAGGAAAATTAACACACGGAATTCGTGCAATTTGATATTGGTTCTAGAGCTTGAAACGTATCCTTAAAACTTAAGAAATCAGTCAAAGATGCACAACATTTAAATTTTGTACGGTTACGACAGATTTATCATTGGACAGGTCATATTCGAAGTAAGTGGATGGGTCTTCGTTTAATTTCTTTCAGCAGCCATTGATCACAGACGAAAACGCCTCTTGCAATTAACTTAAATTAAAAATTGGCAAGAGTAGGGTTGCAAAAAAGATTAAAAACTTTGTATTTTTTATATTTTACCAAACTGAATGCAGTTTTTGCGGCAACTTAAACATTTCAGGTCTAAATAATCACATTATGAAGACGTTCTAGCAATGCATTTTTTTTCATATCACCAAAATGTCGCCGAACTTGAAAATATTGCGCACGCCTCCTCTCTTCCTTCTCTACCTGTTTTGAGTAATTTACTCGTTTTCTCAAATGATTTACAGGGTTTATTTTTTCGCTATCAAACTATATACACTTGTGGTATTGTTCCCAACCTTGGTAACAGCACTAAAAGGTTTCCAGATAGGACGTCGGTCATATTCTTTGATTATTCTTCAGAATCCTGAATGGTATCATTTTAAGACATTTTTCATTTTTCTAGAAAATTAAAGTCAGATGGACTCAGATCAGGTGAATAAAGAGGCTGGGGAATGATAAGATTGTCTTCTGAGGTCAAACATACTTGACTGAGATGCCTGCTTGACACGCAAGTGTTAACCTTCTGTCTAAATTTGATGTTCGGCGAAAGTGTTTAACTAATCCGCGAAATTCCCTATTGTTAAAAGACGGCTTACATGCTCTTGCGAAAGCTCTCACTCGTTCGACGTTTTTGTTGCTTTTTGAAATGGAAGTTCTTCGTGAGCGAGACTCATCTTCAATCAGTTTTTGGCCATTTCCTTGGTTTGTGACTGCGAAAAGTTCCTTGCAGTCCTGTTTCACCTCATCAAGGGTCGCGGTCGCGGAATCCTCAAGTTTAACACAAAACCTGATGAAATACGTCCATGTGTACAATACAAAACCATGTGATGACTGTACGAAACTGAGACTCGGAGTGGGCATCTTGAGGGGATAAACTCAGCTACCTAGACAAGCAGAATATCACTGAGTTACTAAATTGCTCGCAGTGTTGTTGTCTGTTTCATTACTTTTCTAACACATCTTGTGTACTAAATTTGGTTTGAATCATCATGCTTTCTTAATAAATTGGTTTTGCATCTCATTATGAAATGTATTGGTTAAATAATTCTTTAAGTAAAAATCACAGTTCGATTTTACTTTAAGTAGTTTGAACTTTAACCGTAAATGTAAATTTATAACTGAAGCTTGGAACTCTTTTAAAAGAAAAATAAAATGACTAGATTTTAGGCAAAGAAATCCGATTTAAATTTAGGAAAAAATATATCTTTCCTCTCAACTTAGAGTAAAAACCAATGTTAATAGTCCTTGCCAAAAAAAAAAAAAAAAAAAATACTGAAGGATTTATAATTTTTGCCTTTACGGTTATTACATCTGAAATCTACCGTTATTACATCCCTTCTGAAAGTGATCATTAACTCATATGACAAAAGTCCTTTTTTAAGATGTCTACTACCGTGGGAAGGTAATGCGCAGTATCTGCAAAAAGGAGGTTTTGAGATATTTTTAGAGAAATGCTTTCTAGATTTCTGACTAACAGTAGGGAAATGGTGCACCTTGATGTTTTTTTCGTGCTTTATTTTCAGCGGAAACCAAATAACCAAGCTTCTACAAAAAAGTTAAAGACAACAGATGTCTAAATCTAAAACAATTGGAAAAAAAAGTAGATATTGCGCTTTACTTTCCCACGGCACGGCAGCCTAGTTGAGTAACGGCACCAGTAACAGATAAGGGACCAGTAACAGACAGTCATAAGTTTATATTTACATAATAAACCTTTTGCGCGTCTAAAACTGATGTTGCTAGAAGCCATGAATGCGGTGCAACCATTTCGACTTATCAAAGTGAATTCTTTGAGCCAGTTGGTATTTACAAGGCAGTGGTGGAAGGTAATGAACAGGCACCACGAGGTGAACTGATGTTTCATGTTCATTTGAATTAAATAACTTTTTAGTTCTAAAAAATAAAGGACTTTTGCACATTTTTAAGAGAAAAAGGAAATTTTGTCCATTACTCATCCTCTCCTCATCATATCTGTTACTGTGTTATTATCAGGTTTTTCGGTGTATGTTACTGGAGGTCAGACCTATTTTTGAAATTGAGCAAATAAAAATAGAATTAACTAATTCTGAGGATCCAGAAGCAGCCAAACGTTAGATGAACTGTAGTTGCATGAGAGGAAAATAGTTTTATAAGTTTAAATACATTAAAAGGCTTTGAAAATTGAGTTAACCTGAGAGCGATGTCTTAAGCATGTCTGTTACTGGCGTAGTTACCCAATGTTAATATATATATTTTTTAGTTCTGTCATAATGTCTGTATAAATTATATATTTATCCAATAGGTTGTCCACGCTTTGAAGAGAGAGGGTTGGGGGGGGGGGGATTTGTGAAATCGTTCTAGTTCGTGACAAGGAGGAGGAATGTGGTAACAAGAAATGTGACGTCACACATGGTTTAGAAACAATATGCTTATGAAAAACAGCGTGACATGTCTGTAAGGGATTGGGTAAGATGATGTGTGACACTTTGTGTCTCCGGAAGTGAGTGGGGTCAAATTTGTTGGAAAAAAGTGGGACATCGTTTATGGACAAGCCGAAACTAGAACAAAAAAATAAAAATGTTTTTCATTTAAAAGGTAACTTATTCTTCTGAATTCAAACTAAGCTAAATCCCTACAAATGAAATTCAATTTAGGATCTCCGTTTCTCATTTTTAATTAAAAATTTTATTTTTAATTGCTACAATCAATATTGTAGTTACTTAACCTCTCTGTAGAATTACCATTCTAATGATTGCAAAACGCAATAAAAGAAAACAAATATTGATTCTGCCTTTCCCTCAGAAAGAAATGAGAAGAGAATTAATCGCGTTGCTTAATGAAGCCAGTGCGATAAAACAAGATCAATTACAGCGTAATGAAGAAAATTAATAAAATGTGAAGTGGTGTAATTAATATAAATTGTGCGTTTAAATCAACATACTCCGAATCATTTGTTACAAACTTTTTTCCTTGTCGTAATGACTGGTATTGAAGAACCGAAATATCTATTTTTATTCACGCTAATTGAACTAGAAAATTAAAAGAATCTTGATTATCATTTTTAATACAGTCTGTGAAAGTAGTTTAAAAATATGCCGTGAGGAAATTTAAAACGTGAAAATTACTAGCTTTAATAAATTAATTTAATTTGGTTATGAGTTTATTAAGCAATTTTTCTCTTCAATTAAAAACATTTCAGACCTTTTAAAAGTGTGAATGTAATACTGTAGCTTGAAATTTTAAAAATAATTTAAGTTTTAAAGCAGTATTGTTGTTTTTTCGTGAATCGCAGCAAAGACGAAACGAATGAGAATCTGATAATAAAATTGTTTCAAGCATTTTTGATCTCGTGAATGTAGCGCTGTAGTTCAAAACTTTTTTTAAAAAATTTACATTTCAAAGCAACACTTGTTTTCAATACGGAGTGCAGAAGCGACGAAACTTAAGAAAAGGTAATAATTGAGTGGTTTTATGCCTTTTTAATAGCGTAATTGGATCGCTGTAGTTAAAAAACTTACATTTTAAAGCAGAACTGTTGGTTTTATGCGGATTCAGTGACGAAACAAAAGAGAAGCTAATAATTAAGTGGTTTTAGGCGTTTTTAAATCACATGAAGCATCACTTTGCAAGTTCATGGGTTACTTGGCCGGGGGTCATGGGGTAGCCTGTGGTCGATTCTCATCCGTATCCTGGGTGTTATTTTCATATGACATAAGTTATGTAATTTGCTCTTCTAAAAACAATTGCTTTGTCATTACTTGTCATTAACTACATTTTTATATATGAGTTCTACTCAAAGTATCATGGCTTGCTGATTTCTATGTGATATAATAAAACAGGAAATATTCCAATGTTTCTCCAAAGTCGTGGAAACTGTGCACAGTAGAAATATTTGTTAAACGATAATTAGGATTGATGAACATTAAAGAGAAGCAAAAACACAAGTTAAAATGTCTAAAACGTGCTGGTGTGGAGAAGTTCAATATCAATCCTAGTAAGAAAATTCTAAAATTTTATCCCAATCAGATAATATCTCTTAACTTTGATGACTCGCCGAAAAGTAAAAAGGCACGAATATTTAAATTTGCACGATTTTTTTGACCACGTTGAGATTTTGAGATTTCAAATAACTAGTTTTAAATCCTTTTCACTTAGAGAGTTTAAACAAGTAATGGTTATCTAATTTTTTTAATTTTAAATTTGAAACGCGACAAAATTAATAAGTTTGACGCAAAAAAGGAAACAAGCGTGAAGGGACCGCAGTATTTGCTCATTCTAATCCAGTGCTCAAAGAAAAAAACTGGTTCGTGAAAAATATTACATGAGTTCAGGCATACTTGTTTTTGTTTACTCCCTTCAAAAAAAAAAAAAAAAAAAAAATCCGTTCAGTACCCAAGAAGGTTGTTAATTTGGTTTCAACTGTCTCATTATCTTTTCCTCGTGTTATTGTTTTTCTCGGAGTAGTCATGGGCCGAGAAAAAAAATCCACGTTTGCAACTGAGGCTTCAAAAAATGCTTGAAGTTTTTCTGCATATTAAAAGCTATTGAGTATTTGTCATCATTATCGTTGCTTTCATAATATTTTGTTGCATTGGCGTTAGGTGGAATTTGAGCTACAATATTCTTAGAAGTAAGCATCTTGGATGTGATAATATTGGTTTCACCAAATACTTAATTTTCAAATTCTTCTCCATTCCACACATTTTTTTAAAGAAAGGACTGTAGTCACTTGTTCTCAGTTTCCATATACTCATCCCTAACTTTCGGTTGACTTTGAAACAATAACGGAATTTTTCAAGAAAGTATAATCTGAGATGGTAGTAAATAAAAATGTTATGAATCACAAAAATGATACGCTTTATGGCGGATTTTCTCGTTTAAAGCGAGTTATGCTTTCCCAGAGATTCCCGTGTAGAGCCAACTAAATATTTCTTGTTAATTTGCTAAGTCCAGATTCTCGTTAAATCAGAGCTCATTATAAACGAGCTCGACTGGAGAAGTTTTGACAGATGGTCAAATTCAGATTTCTATCAAAAGATGTTCAGATGTTTTCTATCAAAATTCCCCAAATTCAAAATTACTTTTCCACTAATATTTTCATAAAATGAATCGACTTCCTCTGATATTTTTGTCTCTAGAAATTTTTTTTTCTCCCCCAAATAGCCAAATTTTCTTATAAAATTCCCCAACTTTTTTTTTCTTCCCATTTTCACTTTTTTTTGTCTTCTTTATTTTTATCTTTTTTTAAATCTTTACTAATAATAAAGCTGAAAGACTCTGTCAGGATCTCTGGGACGCGCATAGCACCTAGACCGTTCGACCGATTTTCATGAAATTTGGCAAAGAATTAGTTCGTAGCGTGGGGGTGTGCACCTTTAAGCGATTTTTCGAAAATTGGATTTTGTTCTTTTTATATTCCAATTTTAAGAACATTTTCCCGAGCAGAATTATCATAAGATGGTCGAGTAAATTATCAAGTTATCACAACGTGGAAACGTAACATGGGCAAGCCAATTGGCGAGAAATTCATCACGCATTATTTGTAAATATACAGGGGAACCAAAATACCTTTTATTTTTATACTACGGGCAAAGCCGTGCGGGTGCCACTAGTCATAAATACAAGTGCCTGACCGAGAGATAAAAAATAACCAAATATTTTTTTTCTACTCGCATTTACTACTCTTCTTCTGTATGTACCTTTCAACTATGATTTTTGTATATATTTATCCAAGAACATTATTCATCACACTTATTTTGTGTCTGTTTCATGTATCAACTAGTTACTCACTAGGGCCGTTTCCATGGACACTTTCGACCCTGGAAAAAACCTGCTTTTCACAGCAGTCCGGTTATTGGCGGGTTTTATGTGGAATTTTTCTACTCCTGCTAGCTTCTGGAGTGAAAGAGGTGTATTTACCCGGAATGCATTAAGCGAAACAAGTTCGTCTACTAGCCGCTAAGGATGCTGGGTAAAACCGCTTTCTCTGCTACAATGGGAGAACCTCTTTTTACATGGAAACTGGGAACTTTTCAATCCGGTTTTTTGCGGGGTCAGAGCGGAGATTTACCGGGTCGAAAAGTAAGTTGTGAACGCGGCTACTTAGAACTATTAATGCGAATTCTGTAGCATAATATTCCGCATAATGCAAAATGCGAATTCCACAAAGTTGAACAAAGCTAAACCAACGCTGTTTGATACAAACAATGTAACTACCAGATGTCAAGACGCGAATTTAAATACGAAATTTTTTTTTAACCCGAGTTTTTTCCCCCCAGGTTCCCCCCCCCCAAAAAAAAAAATTCCTCAAAGAATTCCCCTCAAAACACATTTCCCCGAAATTTCCCCAGAGAGCACCAAATTTCCCCAAAATGGGGAAATTTCCCCCAATGTGGCAACACTGGACCGGAGTTAATTTTCTACTCCTTTCAAATTTTGCAATAGATATATGCAGAGAAAAAAGTTTGCATTTTGAGGAAAAATATATCTTTATCGAAACTCAATAATCGTCGCGAAGATCCTTTGTTTTCTAAGCCGATTGTTTTTACAGATTCCTTACACTAATACACAAGATACTTTTATTTGAGTAATTGTACATTTAAAGCTACTTTTAATTATTTCACATACATTCTAATAGGCATTAAAATGCTTTTACTTTTAGCAATATGTTTATATAGTCGATTTGTAGGCTGTTTATAAAATTAATTAAGCGTAAAATTTAAGAAATAAATATGAAAATCTTTTTGCAGCAGTACAAGAATATATGAAGCTTTCCCTTTGTTGCAACGCACAAATTCTTGAGCATTTCTTGAACTTTTCTTATTCACAGACATGCTCAAAGTTGTTCAGGGGCATGAATAATTCAAAATTGTAATCATAATGCTGTATTTCAAACACGAACCACTGGAAAGCTCCAACACGCTTTCCCTACTTAAGAAGCATATTTCAGGAAAAAGAAGGTTTTTGACGAAAAAAATCAAATCCTCAAGTCATATTACTTTGTTCCATTATGTAGAATGCTCTTCTCCATTCTAAATTCTGAAGATTCACCGGCCGAATTTTCAGCTTTAAGTTTATTCCTTTATTTTTTTATCTAGCAAAAGAAAGAACCTATTGCTCATCATGTCCACGCAGGGTGTCACGTGCCGTTCAGTTGTAGACCTTACAGTAGAACCTCGGATATCCGATTCTCGTTTATCCGGACCTACGGATTATCCGGAACAAATTTGTAGCCTTTAGCGTTGTTTTAAATGTTTATACTTACAATTTAAAACAAAGCAAAAACTTAACTATAAGTTCGCTGAACATTCACTTTTTATTTTGATTGAATCTAAATTTCCGTCTTTGTTTACATATTAAATTATAGTTTTCTAACAAAAACCACTACAGATGAATATACAGATATTCATTTTGGATGATCGTTATTTATTCAAAAAACACACGTGGTTAAACCAAAAGACAATGGACCAATTCCTTGGTAAAAAATTATATAAATAAGTAAAAAGCATTCATTTGAATTTGGACATCATGAATTCAAGTTATGTTTTTCGCAATCACGAATTGCGATGGAACCCTGCTCGTTGGGTTTCTTGTTTCTACAAATGTAATGGAATGGAAATGGCCGAGAAGTTTGCACCCGTCATATTATGTCTTGTGATTTTCTAGAACTGGTAATACGAATTATATCCATAAAAAAAGGAATGGCGATTAGGATGCGGTAATAAAGATTTTATGGCCGATATCCACCAATACACGTATTATAAAGATTATTTACAGCGTATAACGTTATGCATTTTTATTTCTTATCAATTTTAATTTTTGGGAATTAGTAAGTCGGAGATTTTGTATTCAGATGAAGTTTTGCTGTTTGAATTCATCCATATAGGTGTTTTTTACTCAAAAACACTTTTTGTTTTCAATGTAAAGTCTGCTTGAGTTAAGCCCCGAAAAATATATGAATAAAATCAACAATCAATAGATTTGTAACTATGATGACGATGATTTCGCTTACTAATTAAATATTAAAAACAATCGTCGTAATGGTTATCAGAACATTCAAAGAAACATCAACTTTGGTCAAGTGAGGATGATAAGCAATTCATGATTGCTCGAAATATGTGTTTATTGTTTTCTTTTTTTTTAATGTCTCGCAATGAATTCTCTAACTTTGTTTTAAAATGTGTTTTGAATGTTTTTCATAATTATCGATTAGTATGTTTATTAAGGGGTCTAAGGACCCTTAACTTTCAAAATTTTCGACTTTCTGGAAAAAATATATGTTATGCATAATTTGATTCTGAACAATTTGATACCTTATTTTTTACCATACGCCAAAAACTTTTCAAGTTATCGTAAAAATGCGTTAACTTTCCCCATAGAGATTTATGTTAATAGCAGCTGTTTAAGCCTCTTTTTCTCAGGTACGGGTTTCTTCATTTTTCTCGTTTTGCGCGCATGATATCTCAAAAAGTTTCTTATATATTTCCATAAAACTTTTTATACATGTTTGTCTGGTATATATTTATGATCTGAACCTAAATTTTAACTAAAAATGAAAGGTAATATTTAAAAAAAATAGATATTTTGCCCAAAATTTTGGAAAATTTTGATTATGACTTGTAAAATTTCAAAAAATAAATAAATAATTTTTAAAAAATTAAACAAATTTAGGTTTAGGTCATAAATATAAACTAAACAAACAAGTATGAAAAGTTTTACGGAAATATATAAGAAAATTTCTGAGATATTATGCGCGCAAAACGAGAAAACCGAGGAAACCGGCACCTGAGAAAAAGAGGCTTAAACAGCTGCTGTTAACATAAATCTCTTTGGGGAAAGTTTACGCATTTTTACAATAACTTGAAAAGTTTTTGGCGTATAGTAATAAATAAGGTATCAAATTGTTCAGAATTAAAATATGCATAACATATATTTTTTCCAGAAAGTCGAAAATTTTGAAGGTTAAAGGTCCTTAGACCCCTTAAAGGATTTTTCTGCTTGAACCCATACTCATTCCGGATTTTCGATCATGTCTTTGTTAACAGTCACTCCGGATAAACAAGGTTGTACTGTACTGATAAGTTATTGGAAAGTTTACTGTTGATTCTGATGCAATTTTCATTCATCAGTAAAGTTTCTTTTCTTTTTCTAGAAAACGACTTTTACTTAAAAAATGACCATCTTATATATATTTTGTTTTAAGAAAAATTATGAGAAAAGGATCACATGAGTTAAATATATATTTTTCTAAATTTCGCTACTTTGTATTTAAAAAAAACTTCACTGTGTTCCAAAAGGTTGCAAAAAATCAATTTTTTTATGCTCTGGTTGAAAGATGTTACTGTTTAAATGAAAATGGCTAGAAACTAGCCATAATAGTAAAACGGTAAAAGCGTTTTGTGTAAGCTGATAATGTTTTTTTAAGATTTAGAAAATGTTATTGTGTCAATAAATGAAATATGAAGAAAAATCAGGTAAAAGATCATTAAACGGAGTTCATTTTAGTTCAAATAGAATGTAATTTAAAAATATTAATCATCGAATAAGTCGCTTTTTTCAATTGAATCAAACTAAATGGCTGCACATTATTGAGTAGCTATATTCTACCACAAAAAACTAAAAATACATTACGATGTTTACACTTTTACAAACAAGATAGTTTTATGCAACAAAAACGATGTACTGTTATGTTCAGTGGCGCACACAGGAATTTCTTGAAGGGTTGGGGGGGGGGGGGATTCCAGGATCGAAGGTCCACTATTCTCATATCATACTCCAACACGTATCCAAACATATTATTTTGATTTTGTTGATTGTCGGGAACAAAAACTATTTAAAAGAAATATTGAACAATTACTTAACATTAGTTAATAAAATAAATTTTTAAACAACAAATACTTAAGTAAAATGCCAGGAAGCAGAAAAATGAATTTCTTTTCTTTTCTCATAGTTAAAAATAAAAACAGCGGAGCAAAATCATCACTGTGGAACAATTTATGTTCACAAATAGTTCGATTTTGCAGGGGAAGAAAGAGAGAAAATATTTTTTTTCATTTATTAAATCTGAAATTTTTGTTTCCTTTGCTTGGAATTATTTTTACCTACTACATACAAAGAATTATAGTCAATTAAAAAACTCAAGGATCATGGGAGGGGGTCTGGACTCCATGAACCTTCCCCTTGTGTGCGCCAGGGTAATACCACGTAAACAGACGCATCATTTGTTTCAAAACCTACCCTTCAAGTTCTTCAAGTATGTTAAGATGTTTGTTTTAATGATGTAATTTTATGAGGAGCACTGACGTCATCTTCTATTTTAGATTCAGTGGTGAACCTGTCTGAAGCTAAGATCTACTGTGCCCACTTCAGTTTTTGTGACCGGGGGGTTTCAACCGCTGAAGAGATTAATGGTTGAGTCGACCGGGCTCAACCCGGGAATTGAACCCAAGCCGCTGCATGGACGAGAGAAGCACTACCTGCAAGTCACTAATCTTATAATTCAATTTTTCAGGATAGTGGTTTGTAACCTAACGAAATTAAGTCATGAAGTTTCCTAGAAAAAATAAAATTAAATAATACATATTTTTTTTCCAGTAACGGATGCATCTCATATCATATGTTTAGATTTAATAGGGCGTGTTCGATTAGATCGCATTAAATAGGCCATTTAGTCGGAATCACTCAAAATTCCGCTAAACGCATTTGTTTAGACTTCATAACATTATAATAGCAAACATGAAATCAACTGGAAATAATAGCAGCAAAATTAAGCTTCATATTTGTAGTTCCAGATGTCAGGAGTCACAATACAAACACTCATACACACGCACATTTATACACTCGTTCATACTCACACACAAACATTTGCACACGTAAGACTTGCTGAAATCAAATCAAAGAACACTAAAATTAATCTAACAGTTACTTTTGTCAGTTCAAAATTCAGCTTACCTAGATGTCGGAAAAAACAAATTGCGGTCTGTAAGGGGTAATTAGTACGCTTTAACTGCAGAAACGACAGCTTAAGCAAAAGAATTATACGGGAAACAATTTTTTAAAAGTAGAAGATTTCTTTTGTATCATAGACAATATCTTTATTTAATCTCTCCAGCGAATCGCAATCTGAAACCATTGAAACGAACAAAATCAATCTATTTTTAAAGACAAAGCAGCGAACCTCCATTAATGCGAGCAACGAAATTAATTCCTGGATATTTAATCTCTAGTCATTGGACCATTTAATCTTTCCGTGTTTTCAATTGGTTGAAGCAAATAAGTCCTTCTCTTTTTTTACCAGCGCCATCTATCACGGTAATAAATATTCGTGTCTCACATAGAGAGGTACACAATACTTTCTGTTTTTTCTCCGAACTTCTTTCCTTTTTCTTCTGATCTACTTTTCCATACTTTGGTCATTTGTTACAAACGCAATAGAAGTGGGTTTCATCTGAAAATAGATTTCCTAGCTTCGGGTAATTATGCTTATAAAGGAAAAAGATAGGTAATTTATGGTAGACATTAATTGTACGTGTCGTTTCAGATTCTATACTGTGGTCCAGTAGGTGAAGAATACGTTGTTTTCTAATGCTTTCAAGTTTTAAGGGATTAATTTTCAAAATGTTTATATTTTAGTGAACGAAATTTGCTTGCTATTGAATTGTATATTTTCGTATTTATTTTACGTATTTTTTTTTTTTGAAAAGGGGGAAAAACAGGTTTTGCAATATAATGTTAAAAACGTTTTGAATACACAGACACTGCTTTACTAAGATTTAGAAATGTTAGTTATTGTCTCCCGAAATTCCCTAATATATTTTTGCTTCTGTTTTTTTAAGCAATCGAAAAGTGCGAATGCTAATACACATGGTAACTTATTAGGGTTTCCGATCTCGCAATCTCGATCCCGAATCTTTCAGGATCCCTAACGATATTTGGCGGGATTAATCCCGCGGGATTTTCAATCCCGTAAAGATTTTCCATGTAAATACTTCCCAATTTTTGCCGTCCATAAAACGAATATTTTTACACGTATCATCTGAAGTTTTAATCACCTTCCTGTATATCTATAAGAAGAGCAAGAAAGTTTTTGTCTCAAATAACGAACGGTAGGTTTACCATTCAAGAAAGCAATAAAAATAGAGTATATTTTTATGAGAATAAATTGACATTCTCATTTTGAGGTTTTAGTGTTCATACGTTCAGCAATTGTGAAAATGCGTAAAAGTTGTAAGATTTTCAAAAACTATCACTAAATATTGAAACCCAAAAAATTGATCTTTAGAAGAAATTGAGAAAGTGTATTTACATAGGGGAAAATCCACTGGAGTGGCCTAAATGCACCATTGGGACGCTTCTGTAAACTTAAGAATTGCGCTTGAAACCTCTACCTTACCAAAAGTCCACAATATTTTTTTTCGAAGAAAAAAAGCAATAAAAAACCTGATATTTTTATTTATGCTTTCTTGCTTGTAGAAAGTGCCTGTCGATGTCTTTGTCACCGTTAAGCTAATAATAGAAATGTGGGTGGTACAATTTGGAGTACCAAACGATAGTGGCTAATTTAGATGTGACTTTATAGTACATTGCAACTGGTGCACGGAATTCGAGATAACTAACTAATATATCAAAAGCTGCCCTTCCTTAAAAGTACAACTATTTCTATTTGACACTAAAATTTAACTCTTAGAATAATAAAGTCAATCCCGCGGAATCCCGGGATACTGCGGGATTGGCTCCTTACAATTCTGAAATCCCACGAACTGAGATTGGAGCGGGATTGGAAATCCTATAGCTTACAAGAAAAATTACATTTGCTGGTAAATCTTTTTGATTATTATTACAAAAACGTAGAACAACCTGGTGTAATTGAAAACCTCCTTTTCATATTTCTCTTGCGTATTAAAAGCGTGCCTGGTTTATAGAAATCATGGGTGAACCGAGCAGTTTTAAAAGTTGTGAAGAGGAAATGTGTGGAAGGGGTGTGTATAAAATATTAAAATTAGGTACTAACTAAACAATATTAACAACTTTTTTTGGTGTTAAGTCCAACATAAAATAAATAATTGTTTTCTATGCTTTCCCGAAAGTTTTTAAAAGCGGACTTGTTTACTTTTGCATGGAACCTCCTCAAATATGATAATAAAAGGTATGGGACCTTAGTAAAACCATCCCTTATGCGTTATAAAACGACTTATCTAAATTGATTCACCTAGTGAGATACTATGAGCGAAAAAACAAACAAAAAGATAAACGTCCCTTCGGTACCGCTTCCTTTTTAAAATCTGTTAAAAAAAAAAAAATATATATATATATATATATATATATATATATATATATATATATATATATATATATATATATATATATATATATATATATATATATATATTTTAAAGCAAACTTCCAGGGAAAAAATATTTCAAAGCACTATCATGGTTAAAAATAAATCTCTCAAGGAAAATATGTAAATGAAAATATTTGGATAAAAATCAATCGCATGAAATTTAACTGTTTCCGTTTTACTCAGATTATTTTCATACAGTAGATCAGATTTTTAAATGTTGGTAAAAAGCACTCTTGTAAACCCAAAACTCTTGCATCTAAAATTTAAATCTTGAAACCGCATCAAAAGCCTAAAAAATTCCTTCTTCAATTGACTAAAATTTACAAAATTTCAAAACTTTAAATGTTAAGTATTACACAAATCGCATGAATAATTTCTTCGTACTTTGACAAATTTTCCCTTACCACAAGACACATTTATCTAACGCATAATATTACTATCAAGTATGTAGAAATGGTCCGCGAGAAAAATTCTCTGGGCGCGATTAAATTACTTTCTGAAATGTTCTCGCATAATTTATTTTCACAGAAAAGTAAAAACTTTGTCGACTCATAAATATGTCAAGAAGATCTCGCTGCAAAGGTGTGAAATATAAATAACTCGCGTGGCAGATATGGCTTAATTTGACACTCTCACGGAACAAAATTTTCTGGGAAAGTGTCATTTTTTATCATTCAACTCTCTTCGAAGAGACGCGAACGCAGTTGAATATCAGAGACTTAATATTTATAAGCTTAGGTGACATACGTGTAAGATTTTTTTAAGTGTTAGTTATGCATTTTTAGCGATAAAAACTCTTTTGATCATCTGTTTAATGTGTAATAATTGTTCAATTTGTACATTTCTCTATTCATTTTGGAACTAATACTTATTGTCTTTAATTTCAACTAACTCAAAAGTGATTTGAGAACTGTTTACCTAAATCGTTTGATGCGTCTTTCAACAGCGCGTGGTGGAACAACATATATAAAATTTTTTAAAAATAACCGTAAAACTGTTTTATAGCTTTTTTATGGTAATACCGGACATCAGCATTATGTGTGTGTGTGTGTGTGTGCGTAAGAGCATGAAAAAGTAATCTAGAATAAAGCACGCACATACATGATCTGGCTGGACAGTAAAAACATTAGAAAAGTAAAAAAAAATATTTTCATTGCATTTTTTTTTAAAACGAAACATTCAAAATTTTTTACTCCTTATGAAGAGCTCGAAGAGTCCACGATCACTTAAGGGATCATCCAAAAATGATGTCATGCTTTGAGGGGAATGGTGGTTCCGCCATTGCATTAAGCACCTTTTATATAATTTTTTAAAAAGAGCAATGCTTCAAACAATTCCGGAAAAACAAGTTCATACCTTCCCCTCGGAAGAGAAACTTCGAAAACTTTATTTAAAAAAAAAAAAAATGAACTGTTCATTTACTACTGAGTCGACTCTAGTTTTTCTTCCAAAAAAATGTATATATAAATTATTTTTATGTTTAGCTTGCAACAAAACTTGGTTTAAGATAAAGATATGAAGATCGAGAAGGCCTTGATGAATAATACTTTATAAAATCAACAAGATGCTATTTTTTATCCATGTAGTCATACATTCACATTTTCTTAAATGTTCAGTTTTCAGGGAAATTGAAAGATACTTTTTTTTGTTCTGACTTGTTAAGAAATTAATAAATAGCATAAAATACACACCTTTATTTATTTTATTTTTTTTAAGTTATAAAGAACAGTTAAAAAAAAATTGCAGCTAGTTTCCTACATCTTTGGCGGAATTGTCGAAATCTGTTATAATTTTTTTAAAACAAAAGTAATTCATCTCCAATAACACCATAAACAGTACATTTTTGGCATTTAAACAAGCGTCTCCAAGTGAAAACTGGAGTTTTGAGGCATCGAAGGTCTTTAGAATCACTCTGAGTACAGTAAAAAATGTTACAGAATGGTCAACTATTGAAGGATTACTGACACAGCTTCTATGTTGTGTGATTTGTTGTTGTTGTTGTGGCTTATCCTCAGACCGTCTGACGGAGTCAGACAAGGTCCATAAGACCAATCGACCCTTAAGAAGTCCCAATACTAGAAGGGGAGAGGAGTAAAGATCTTCCCCTACAAGGCCTAAGTAGCACATGATATGTTCAGGAGATTCCCGCTGAGTTTGGCCTTTGGTACAAAGAGTAAAAACCTTCTCGCATTCACGAAAGGAGAGATGTTTAATGTGACCGCTTTTCAATCTTGAGATAAGAGTTTGGGAGTCTTTGTCATACTCTGGAGAGAAGGAAGATCCAAGTTATTTACTTCTGTACCAGTGATAGTGGGGCGATGTCTTCCATTCCCTAGAAATTTCAGAACTTACTCTCGCCTGATGTTCAGAGTAGGTGAGAGCTGTGGAGATAAATGAAGTAGTGCTACAACCCTCTTTGGCCAAGAGATGTGCTTGTTCATTACCCATAATATGCACATGGGATGCAATCCACTGTGTGATTAGTTGATGTCATGAATTATTTAATTCAAGATTCTAATAATAATAATGGAGATATTTTTTCAGTCAAAAGTACTACCTTTAGTCACCGAAATTGGTAGAATAAGCAAAAAAAAAAAAAAAAAAAAAAAAAAAAAAAAAAACATAGACCCACAGAATATTTTAGTTTTCCCAATATTTCATTTTTAATTAATTTTTTAAATGTCTGATTTTTGCACTAAAATGTGTCACCGTGTGATGTCATAAGTAATGAAAGCTATTTTGAAAGCTGTCGTGGTTGTCTTTTCTGGCATTAACCGCGAGCATAGTGATATTCCTTAACACTGAAGATTTTCTTTAAAGTAAATATCTCAAAATTTAGCATTGTGTAACGTTTCAAGCTTAACAAAATGAAAAACCTGGGGTGGGAAACTTTTAGATGAAAACAAATCTCGATTCATTAGATTTTGAGATTTGAATAACAATGAACAGGTCTTCTATACTCACCAAACCTACGCACACTATGTTAATGGAATACATACACCGAAAGCGAAGAAAAATATTCCCAGAAAGATTGCCGCTGTGCCGTTTTTGGAGTTTTTCTTTTGACTAAAAAAATGTTAACCAAAAGGAATCACATTCACCGTCTGCTTGGCACCATTTTGCTTTTGTCCAAATCAAACACATGATTGAGGTTTGCCAAAGGGCACAATTCTTTGTCTACAACTAGTCCCTTGAAGAAAGTTTGCACTAAGAGTAGCCAGTATACTTAGTACTTCCATTGCAATCTCTATTTACACCTCTAGTTTTTATTTCTTGACTCTAGATAATTAAAGCAGATACGGATTCGTCTACTAAACTACATTGTTGATGATTGAAATGTAAATTTACCACAAACTGTCAAAAAAAGGTAGCGTATAACTATTTCAAGCCTGAAATGGAATTTCTTCATTTGCGCAAAAAGTGCTCAGCAAACACCAAAAAAAAAAAAAAAAAAAAAAAAACTATGTAAGTGTTGGGTGTGTGAGTTGATGGTTTCTCTTAAACTTTTTGTTGTTTTTTGAGCACTGATGAAGAGGCTCTATCATAGCCTTAAAATAGCTATGTGATGCATTTTCTCGAAAAGTTGTGCATTATTTACATTGTTTTTTTCATTTTTGTTACATTTTATCACAAAACATCTTAAACCATTTTTATTTACATTACTAGAAAATCGCCCGTCAAGGATAAGACGGGTGAAAATTACTTTTACATTTGAACAAAGCAATTTCCTATTTGGTGATGTATTTTAATGGCTGAAATTTTAGCCCTAATTCCAGTGGATGAACCCTAAACTCCAGTAGATAGCGTTCACTGTTGACCACCTTTTCGTTCCTTCATTCACCTGAAATGACACGGTCTTAACAGTAAAACAGTTAAGTTGTTGGATACAGTTCAGCCTTGTCACAAAAAAGCCTTGCATGTCAAAAATTAACAAAACATGTTATCGAATTATTATGCCGTGGCGCGAGGTTTCATTGTTGATAACGTCAGGAGCGTTACTCGATCATTGGCTATTATATATACGAGGATTTACGTTAATATAATGTATCTGGTATCAATGTTATTTGAAAATTTGAAAATGTTTGTTAAATAATAGTTGTCTATAATTTTGTTTAAAGCTAAATAGGATGTTTTTTGTTATTTTTGAAAAACAACTTTTTTTGATTAGAAAAAAAAGCTTATTTTGCGATTATATTTAATAAAATCTCGTAATTGAGTAGATCATTGGATTTATTTTTTACGTCACTATCAAAACATTTAGTCAATCAACTTAGAGAGATTGCATATGCACGTCATACATACATAAGCTACCGATTTTTTTCTTTTGATCGTCTTTAAGATAACTAAAGCAGGAAAAATCTGATGAGTTACCAACGAAAAAATAATGCACATCCATTTTATGTCAAATTAGTTGTTGTACCAAAAAAGGAAAAAAAATCCCTTCTTATTTTGCTTCTTTCATTTCAAGTGCTTTTATGACTTTCGTACATAATTTATGTAAGCTGATTCTCAGAAAGACGGAACAAAAACCAACGTTAAAAAACGTAATTTGATTCTGGATATTTATTAAATATTTTTACGCTAACCGTTTTCCGGATTTCATGCTTTAGAATTTAATTAAAATTTTAGAAGAATCACAAGATGTCGTTAGCTCATTTTGTAGAAATATTTGATAAGGAAGAAATAAAGCTCCTAGGTTTTTCATGTCGCATTTTTGCTTACGGTGTTTCGCTTATATGAAATCTTGACCTGTAAGTGAAGGATTAATTTTCAGCAAAGAAGTAAGTTTTTGTTGTACATGGAAATTTTGAGATGTCATTTTAGTTTTGAATTAGTTTTTTATGTATTGAGAAATATAGGAGGTTAAACTTATTTAAAACTTAACCACACTTTTAAAAATGTCATTGCTACATTCTATTTTCAGATTTTTATTCGGTGCGAAATGTGGAAATACGTTTTGTTGTATAGATAGCCTGATTTTTTCGATTTCTTAATCATTAATTGCTAAAGAGCTATGCAAGTTGTCGTCTGTTTTTCAATTCTTTGTCATACTTCTTACATATCGGCGAAATCGTACCTTTGAGCTACATGAAATTTATTGATTTCTTTATTAATCATTGCAAAAGTGCTACACGAGTTGTCATTAATTTATCATTTATCAGTTGCCATTACTTTATCATCTGCGTATGTATCGGCGAAATCTTACTAATGAGCTATATGAAATTTATTGATTCCTTAATCCGTTATTGAGGATGATCTATACTAGTTGCCGGCAGTTTATCATTTTCTTCGTCAGAATTCGTGTACATGGACGAAGTCATACTAACTAGCGATATGAAATGTTTTCTTTAATCATTCATTGCGAAAGAGCTATGCAAGTTGTCGTTAGTTTTTCAATTTCATTGTCAGACTTCTTACATATAGGTGAAATCGTACCTTTGAGCTACATGAAATTTATTGAATTCTTTATTAATCATTGCAAAAGTGCTACACGAGTTGCCATTAGTTTATCATTTTCTTTGTCAGACTTCGTATTTATCGGCGAAATCTTGCTAATGAGCTATATGGAATTTATTGATTCCTTAATTCGTTATTGCGGAAGAGCTATATGAGTTTCCGGCAGTTTATCATTTACTTTGTCAGAATTCGTGTACACTGCGATAAACGAATAAACGGGATGATCGTCAGATTCAAAAACTAGCAAGTAGCCCAACAAAATGACTGTTCGTGAAGTTCAAAGCTCCTTGTAGCTTTCGGTATCAAAGGATACGATTCGTAGACGAATTTTGGAAACAGGGATAATGGTTAACTGCAAAATGAAAAAGAAACCAGCTCTGAAGTCACATCATAAATCACAAAGAATGTTGTGGGCTCGAAATCATACGTCATATGGATAAAATATGGATATCAGTAATATTTAACGACGAAAAAAAAGTGGAATCTGGATGGTCCAGGATGGCTGGGACATCGTACTGGCATGACGTACGGAAGGAACCCAGGATGCCGTTTTTAGTCGCCGACAAGGTGGTGGCTCTGTGATGGTGTTGGGCAGCGTTTTGCTACAATGGACAAGTGTCTTTGACCTTTACCAGTGGTCGCCAAACATCACAGAATTACACTAAGACACTAGAGGATAATATCCTACCATTTGCTTAGCTTATAGGGGGCCCTCAGTGGGAATTTCAGCAAGGCAATGCTTCGTTTCACACTGCAGGAAACACAAAATCTTGTTAAATTCAAATAATATAAAAGTTCTCAATTGGCCAGCGTGTAGCCCAGACCTCAACCCTATAGAGAATCTTTGGGGCATCATAGTGTCGCAAAGTTTACTGGAATGGCAGACAATACACTTCTGTATCGGAACTTAAGATATCTATTGAGAAAGTATGGTACGAAATTGAGCCCCAAACCATGCAAGATTTAGTTTCTTCGATGGAAACTCGTATTTATGAACTAATAAAGAAGAATGGATGCACAAGCAGGTTTTTAAAACTGTTTTATTTAATTTTTATTTCGTTTGTGTCTAAACTTTTGAGACAATGTTGATTTTTTGTTACAATAAAAACTTGTAAAATGCACAAGTCAACTTTTCATTGCTATAAATATTATATAGTATGCATAGCACCTTAGACTAAAGTAGTCTTAGGAAAACTGAATACATAGATTTCGAAATCTGCGTGAAATTGCTCATTGTCTAAACTTTTGCGTCGCACTCTACATGGACGAAGTAATACTAATCAGCGATATGAATAGCTATATGAAATGTTTTCTTTATCAGTCATTGAAAAGAGTTATACGAGTTGCCATTCGTTTACCATTTTCTTTATCAGTCATTGAAAAGAGTTGCCATTCGTTTACCATTTTCTTTGTCAGTAGTTGAAAAAGGTGAGTAAGTTCTTCTGAACGCACCAGTTTTTTAAGTTAACTTTATGCAAGTTTTGGGACAAGAAAAAAGCATTAAATATAGATTAAAAAAATAATAGTTTATGCGTTTACTTCAAATTTTGAGCTGCCGGTGAGCGATGGCTTTCCTTGCCGGGGTGCAATATTACAAGTTATTAAGTTATACTCTTATTGGGTGTTTCTATTTGCTTTATTTAAAGAGAAGGCTGTCAGAGGAACGGACGAGCACAAATCGAGAGGTTCAATCTATAGCTTGTATGAGGTGGTATGGATAACAGGTTATTCGAAGGTTTTTAGGGAAAAGTGAGACTGGAGTAGTTGTCCAAGATTAGTAAAATAGGATCTGCTTTCTGTGACTTAGTGTTTTTGCCGAAGTGCTAAACTAAAACAGAAAATTAATCTCAATCATTCATTCAATCTAGGAAGTTACGAACTGATTTTATTGGACCTTCATTTTGAAGCTGAAGAGACATTCTCAAGCTTGGAAATCTAAGCAGGGGTTTCCATGGGGGGGGGGGGGGGAGGAGGGTCATTGCACAGATTATGCCATTGCAATTTTTGGAAGGAGGTGTTTTGAGGAACATTCTTCTGATTTTAGGGGGGGGGGGGGCACTCCTGATAAAAGCGTACGATGAAAACACTGTTGTGAAACCGAACAGCTCTTTAAAAGTACGTCATTAGCAATTTTTGAGAATGTATACTGTACATTAATTATTAAATCAATTATGAAAGCCTAAAACCCAGCAATAAAATTTTAGTGATTTTACCATTGAGATATTTTGTGAATTGTTATTCTGCAGAATTACACCGCAAGGATTTGCAGGACTGGCCTCACAGATAGACATTTTTCTATGCTGCCATGCCGCTTAAAACACGTTTGATTCGAGTACATTTGCTATGCTAACGAGGTACGGGGAGATATACCGTATCTCACGGTGAGCAAGACCCACACATTAAGGGGTAAACTCCCCAGCTGGGCTGGGCGCCCAGCACGGGGACCTTCCCCGGCGCAATAAGTGCCAAGCGCGTCCGTAGCATGATACGACTATCGACCGCCGCACTCAGCCGTGCGGGGGGCCCGCTACGCGGACCCCCCGGGCGGTGGAACCTAAGGCCTACGGCTAAGAGGTGGGGTGCGTGCGGAGAAAAGTACATTTGCTATGCATATGAAAAACCAATCTCATAACGGCAGTAATTAACCGCAACGAAATAAAATAAACGATAAAATTGTTGTAGTTTACATTTTTTAAGAAGCAGGTTTTTAAAATATACGAGTGGCAAAAATGCAATCGTTACATTCAGAGTAATCAAGATAGAAAAACGGCAAAGCAAGAGCGCAGAACTCGCTCACTTTCCCCTTTGTATATACACAATGGTGGACAATTGCTAAGGACGGATAGCAATATCAGCGTTAGGAACCACAAAATGGAAGGCAAGGAAATATGGAAATTAGCATAAGTGTGGTATTCGGTAAAACGTGTTGTGTGTATGCAAATTTTAGATTCATGAATGCTCGTCACGTGATAGCGCTGATAAGCGATATAAAGGATTTGGCGCGTGACAACTATTGTTGTTCAAAAACAGAGTTTGATGGGAAAGAATCAAATGACGAACTTGAATTTTTCGGTAGGTCTTCCCGACATCCCTTAGAAGATTTTGCGAGTGCCCGTGTTGTTTGGCAAGATTTAAAAAGGCCAAAAAGTGTCAGTTGCTACAAGGAAGTTCAGATGCTAACCACTGTTGTTTCGAAGGTTTGGAAATTCATTTCAAACAAATGGAATGTGTAGCAAATGTAACGGGGGGAGGTTGTGTGCTCGGTATAACGTCAGCAGAAGACTGGTACATAGCGTTAGCAAGAAAAAACTAACTGGCGCAACACAGCTATTGATGTAGCAAAGCAGTTTCCTGCTGCTACTAGCAATCAAATATCCCGAAAAAACTGTAGCCAGACGTTTCCAAGCAGTAGGACTACGCGCAGGACATCTTGTTATGTAGACCCTATTGTCTACAAGTCATCGTTTCGCCCGTTTTTTAATGAGGTCATCAGCATCACAATTGGAGAGAAGTCGACTGAGCTTGTGTACTATTCTCAGATGACAGCAGGTTCAGTCTGTCGTTTAATTGTTGACAACAACTGATCTGGCATGAGATTGGTACTGATTTCCTTCCTATATCCGTATTTTTGTAACCTTCTGTTTTTTTTTTTTTTTTTTTTTTTTTTAAAGAGAAGAGAGGGGCAGAAAAGCGAAAGCACTTTTAATTAAGGGTTAAATTTTATTATTTAGATTTGTTTTTCATTTAACAGTTTAAAGACTTGCATTTAAAGTAATAGGACACTATACTTTTGGAATTTTTTTTTTGAAATTCTACGCTTATTTAAAATAGGACTTGACCGATGCATCGGCCTGGCCGATGCATCGGCGGCCGATGCAAACTTGCAGGAAACATCGGCCCATCGGCCATAAAATGCACCGAAAAGCCGATGGAATTGGCCGATGTTTTTGAAAAAAAAAAGAAGGAAAGGACCTTTGCTGTTTCACTTTTTAATACAAAGTAAAGGAGTTATTCTTTTTCTTATAAAATTGTTTACTTAAATTTCAGTATGAATTTCTATTTTAGTTTTTAGTCACCCCTGAAAGAGTTTTTAATTCTGCATTCCGGTACCAAACAAGTTGATTATTGCGTTGTTTCCTGCAAACATAACTCAAAAATGGTAAGCTGTAGAAGGTTTCGCATGTGGGGTGTGCGTACGTTCCAGTTGTGCACTTCCCTTTTTGTTTTCCATCGATTGTTCTGAAAAGCCTGTTTACTCATTTTTTGTAGCTATTAATTACTTATTTCAATGCAAAACTAATATATCGTCTCAGACTGACAATCATTTGGTGATATATTGTCAAATTGGAGACCATGGAAACAAATATGAGATAACGAAACCGGTTTTTTGTGTCATTTTGTTAAATTGCCGTTGGACCGACCGTAATTTTTAATTTTTCGATAATTTATAATACGAATCACAGTAATGCAGTCTTTTCTGTATCGCTTCGGCAGAGTTACAAGTTTGCAGCCCGTCGAAATACATTTTGGGGCCCTCTTTCTCTATTACGGAACTTGTAAAACATTTATCATAAACATTTTTGTAACTCCTTCGGTGCCCCTATGGTTATGGAGCCTCTCGCGCAATTGCAACATTTGCTGTATAATAAATCCACCACTGCACGTCAAAACAAACTCGGGTGCAAGTTTTATTCTGCTTCATATTTATGATTATTTCGAACTCTATTTTTTACGACTGTTTTTTGAATTTCCGAGAACACTTGCGTGCCCCTCCTCCCACTCCCTGAATTTCTGAAATTAAACTCGATTCGTACTTCTGAGTTGTTTAAAAACTATCACCATTCATAAAATTAGAGATTTTGTTTTCAAACTTTATCTATTGTTTAGAAAGAATTTAGCGCATTAATGTAAGAAATTGATTAAAGACGTTTTGGATGGTGACATAATTCCGAAATCAAAGAGACTTTTGATTTTTTTCTTCGGAAGTGCTGAAGTAGATTCAGAAACTCTTTCGAGGCGTTGGTGGTAGCGGTTCTGTACTAAAAAAATGAGGCTGAAGTTGCGGCCGAAGTGTGAGTTGCTCCAAAATCAGGGGGTGACCCCCCCCCCCAACCCTTTCTCGTCGTTTCAAACATTTCTTAAATATTTATCGATTATTTATTTTGGTCAAGAAATGTCATTTTGCGTATTTCTCATACTTGTTGCACCTTTATTTCGTAATGCGCCATCTTTTTTGCATCATTAATAGCGATCGATTTTTTTTCTATTGTAAGTAACTATTTTTATTTATTTATATAAAATCAATGAATAAGTTAATTTTCGTTTTTTATAGAAAAGTTTCAAGGATTTTCGATTATGCAATTTTTTAAATTTCAGAAAATTATTGTAAAATTGAAAAATTTTATTTGAACTTGTTTGTAAAGCTTCATAAAAAATTAAACAATCAAATTGTTCAATATTATGTGCGCAAACATCAGATCAAGTAGTATATGTTTTCATTCCAGTTATTAACTTGATGTAAACATTGAGTTTGTTTATTGTAGTTGCGTTTTAAGAACCTCGCTCTTTTCATGGCTATTTCTTTTTTCAGCAAAATTTATGTCACTGTTATAGCTTTTAAGAAAAATGCAAACTTTTCTCTTCATAAATTTTAAATAAGTACAAAAATATTTCTATTATGATTTAATATTGTAATTTATCTGTTACCCGTTTAATTTGATGACTAAAAAATGCGCCACTCTTTCCACTTTAGTTGCGTAATTTGTTGACGGTTTCATGGTTTCATTCTTAATTATTATTTTTTGAATGATTAAACAACATAATTTAATATTTTTTAACTATGTCTAGTGTACTTAAATCCATAGATTATTACAATGTTACTGAAATCTTAGTTATATATGTTCAACTAAAAAAATAAATAAATAAATCAATTGGTTGTTAAACAGTCTCTTTGTTTTTCTTCCTCTGTTTTTTCTTTCGTTCTTTTTCTTGTTCTTTTTTTTTTGGTTGTTGTTCTTTCTTTTTCATCATACAGCAGTCAAAAAAGGAGAAGCATAACTACACCCTATACAGATTGTACGTAGTACGATCCAGAAGTTCGGGGACAAGCTGTATAAAACCTTATCCAGAATAGTTCACATTACCGAAGCACATCCACCTTCAAAAGGTCATCTTCAGGGACTATGTACTTCTGCCAGTGTTCATATAAATCTTGCAATCACTCTTGGAAGCCATTTTTCGCTACCTTCTGTCATGCAGCTTTATCTTCTCCTGACGGAAGAAAGCGGCGTCCATGAAAATGTTTTTTTGCTGGGAACAGGTAAAAGTCACACGGAGCTAAGTCCGACGAAACATTATGTTATTTTGTCATATCAGAGTATTGACCAATCGAACCGTGCATTCTGAACATGAAAGACGCCTTCTTCCCCGCGATGAAGTTAAAGCAGCAGGGCATGAGGCCTTACAGGAGGTTGCGAAAAATGTCTTCTAGGAGTGTTTCTAAAAGCTATATGAACGTAGGCAGAAATGCATAGTCGTTTAAGGTGACTATTTTGTAGATATGCTTTGGTAATGTGACCTATTCAGGGTAAGGATTTATGCAAATTGTCTTCGAACTTTTAGATCATACTACGAACGTGTGAGTTTTCAACTTACTATTTCATAAAGTTTTTAAGTGACGCAAGTTAACGCGCATGAAGACATCACAAGAGAATTTGCGATAATTAATTAAAGAGGTGCTCTAAATGGATATTTCGGTCATATGTTCGGTCTATATGTTCTTAGGTACATATGCGTGTAGAGAAGTGCCGAAAAAACTTGTGAAGTTTAAATTGCGTGATCGTAAAATAGAAATTTATGTCAAAATCTGATTTTTTTTTGTGATTACGATTCCTTATTCGTAGAAAGGAAGTAAAGTGAAATGAGTCAATGATAATTTAAATCCCTGATAATTTATCAATATTTTATTTATTTATTTATTTTATTTTATTTATTTATTTATATTATTTTTTTTTGCCATCGGCCCTCTTTGAACAGTCGGCCAACAATCGGCATCGGCCCATCGGCCAAAATATGCCATCGGTTGAGCCCTAATTTAAAATTCTTTGTTCATGTATGCACAATTTTTTTCTTGATATTAACATTCGATAAACTATTAATTAAACTCGTAGAAGTTTGATTTTACTGTATTATTTTTTGAGTATATTTCCTTGGACTTTTTCACAAATGATGTCACGCTTTGAAAAGGAGAACAAGGTTACAAAAAAATTCTGACAGTTTGTGACAAGAAAAAGGGAGGCAGCAAAAAGTTAGCAAGACATTAAGCGTTTTGGTTGAAAGAAAATTTTTTTTTATAACAATGTATTCATGCAATATAGCATGATATGTGAAAAGCTGATGGGAGAGGCGAAGTTTGATTGATACTTTGTAATTAAGAGGAAAGGGGGGGGGGAGCAAATAAGATGAAAAAAAAGTGTTGCATCTTCGCTTAGGGAGATGCCCTTTTAAATCTGTAATGAATTTCATTTGACACAAAACAGCATGTTGGGGCTTTGAATCACTAAAAATGGTATCAGTAAACACACAAGAAAAATCAAAAGCACGAAATTACTTACGAATCAGTTAAAGGAATAAGATAATTCTATCCTCTTCAAAGCTTTTTTTTTAATGTCGATTAAATTTTGCAATGAAAAGTTGTTAGTTCTTGTGAAGTCATATTTTTTTTAAACTACAGCTTAGCGAGTTAACCGACAGTTGTTTTTAAATTTTCTATTTTAAGTCTCCATAACAAGTCTTCTTGCTGTCAACATCACCTGTGTCAATATTTATATCGATTGTAACTTATAAAAAATATATTTTTAACTAATATTAGCGACAAGCATTTTCTGAAATCTCGATTTTGAACAAAAAGCTGATCTACCAATTTTTATTTCAAAAATGTTAAGCAAAAATTAAAGAATAAATGTATTTTTAGTGGCAACGTCGGATCTCTTATTTTTTTTTCTACGGGAGAAATTTATAAAATGTTCTTACTATTCTAAAATAACTTTATTCCTTGTTCCTCTTCTGCTGTATATTTTTTAAATAACTTTTTTAAACTTAGTATTTCCACGAGCACAATATTTTTGCTAGTATTAGATATTATAAAAATATCTTGGTGTAATTACTACGTGATTTTGTTGAAGCTTTATACTATTTTTGGTGACATTATAAACATGCTGCCAGCGCCCCAATTTTAATTTAATCATTGCATTATGTTTTAAGTTATAAGGGGGGTGGACCATGGAAGGCCACGCTCCTTTGAAATCCAACAATAAGAAAGTTATAATTATTATCTTGTGATGACAAATTCCTCCCACCCATTCATAGCTCCATCAAACTCAAGAACACAGACCCGGCGGGAAGTCTCTCGCGTCACTATTATGTTAGTGCAGGCTCTCGCTTCGTTGACTTCGGTCCTCTACGTCAAAATTGTAATTCACGCACACAGCAAAAGATATTTATTGTCTTATTATAATAATAGGTTATCTTATAAGATAATCTAGTATAATCTTATTTTTTACTGTAAATTTTCATATAAAGATTTGCTATCATACTAAAGACAAAAATAATAATTTTTTTTCGATTTTAGTTAAAACATCGGTAGTGTTCCAATGAAAGCAGGTAGTTTATTGTAAGGCCAATCAAAAATTTGACGGTTGGGCTTTTTAGGGTTCATGGGCCTTATTAGGAACATTTACAAATCTTGGAAATCTGAACACTTAGTTTTTAGTTATAAGTACGTATCGGGAAAGTTGACAAAATGTTTAATGTTTACAATATTATTTTCATAAGGGTTATTCAACTTTGTAACAAGGCTGAACAGATATTTCTTTTTAAATTATTTTATTGCATATATATCTTTAAATTTATTTTATGGAAAGGTTATTTCTGAAAATATGGTTATAAGAATAGGTCGATAATAGTATGGATGATTAAATTTTATACACGTAGTTTCAGATTTAAAGAATGTCAGGATCAAAACCTAGAAAAAGAGGAAGTACATACATGGGATGGAAATAGTTTAAGACGCGCCATGGAAGCATTACAAAATAATAAAGTGAATACAATTGCTGCAGCGTTAAAATTCAATATTCCAAGACGCACTCATAGAAATAATTTGTTAAGCGATAACAGTACTAAAATTATTGGGAAGACAACTGTTCTCACAAAGCAATTAAAAGAAGTCGCAGCATATTATACGTTTTGCAAAACTGGGCTTGTCATAGATAGTAATTTTTAGTTTGAGCTTCTTAGGAAAATTTTAGCTTTACAAAGAACGAACCCATAAGAAGGCCATGATAGGTTTTAATTTCCTTGTTTCATTCTAAAACGCATTGGAAACTTTTTGTCATCAGTGTAATACTCATTACTGTAATTTGTTAATAATTTCCATTACTATATTCTTAGTTATACGATCGTTTTCAAGAAATATTCGTTGAATTTTTTTCAAAGAACATTATAATATGTTAAGCATTTAATGTCTCGATTAAATGAAAGAGCTGTTTATGTAGTTTTAGTAAAAGCTGATATTTTGATTATTACAACTATAGTTTTAAAATGAACGCATGATTTATAATATTGGCCTTGTATGGAGCCCTGTTCCTTGAAAAGCTGTTTGGAAGAGTTTAACAAAAGTTAAGTTTAATAAGTTGCGATCATATCTAGAATTAAAAAAAAAAGTAACTTATCTGATAGACAATGAAACAAAGTGTTATTTAATAAGTTGTTTCCTTTATATATGCAGAAATTGAACTCATAGAAACTGTTTACTCGTTGCAATGGCCTTCCATGGTCCACCCACCTTAGTATTCAAGATGATAGTGATGAAAGTTTGCTTGTGTGACAGTGCCCTTTGCAGCGATAAACGTTCAAAATCACTGAACACATTTTTTTAAAACAAGCTCACCTGCACAAAGCTCACCTGCATACCATTTTTTGTTTGAATGCATTGTTTCACTTCCTAATACCTGGCAATCAAGATAATAGAGAAAATGTTAAACTCTCCCACACATTTAGAGTATTTTCCCAAAACAAATGAAACATGTTTGTCCACATGTGTACAATTTTTTTGTGCTTGTCATTTTTGAGATATATTTATAACACTTAAGGAGAAATAAAATCGGTTAGTATTTTTCAGTAATGATAAATATGGGTTTAGCCTGCACCACTTAAAACGAGTAAATCCATGACAATTCTAAAATTGATATATATATATATATATTAGGGTGGTCCTTATTTATATGGGACATTTTTTTTTCGGAATTCCACAAGTGACGCCCCTAGTTTTGTGACACTATAATAAAAAGTAACGTGTGCAAAATTTGAACTCGATCGGTTAATAATAACACGTGCCCCTAGGCCGTTGAATTTTAACACTTTTGATAATTTTCTCACAGATCTTCCGAGTTTTTACTACAGACCCAGTACATCGTTTCTCCTAGGTTTGCAAAATATTTTTACAGTGAGGTAGCACTAAAATTAACCTTTTTAATTACTTTATATCATCTAAAGATTTTACTTTGAATAAGAATAAAATAATGCTGTAGAAACCTTCTTTAATCGTACGCTTTTCTCAATGTATCTCGATAGTGTGTATTTTTTCCGATAGTCTGGACGGTCTGTAAAATAAATTGCTTTGTGACTCATATTTGGTAAATTAGCTGTGAAATTCTTCGATTAATATTGTGCTCCTCTTTCAGTTGTATCATTCACAATTTTCAGTATTTTAACAATTTCTCTTCCCTTTAAATAGCTTAAACATTTTGCCGTGAATCAGGATCAAATAAAAAAAAAATCTTTTAATATTTGCAACTTTTCAAACAATTTTATTGACTCGTAATTGATTCTATAAAGAGGAGGGTCTTTACTAAGAAAGTAATCTAAATCATCTACTGTTATCTGAAATTTGTTAAACAGTAATCAGGCACGTCTTCCTTATCACAAGCATTTTTTGGACCAGTCTTTTCCTATCTTTAAAGTTAATTCCTTCTTCCAATACGGACAAAGCTATTAGTTTATCCCTAAATACCATAGGTGATTTATGAATTTTCCAATCACTGCTTCTGCTGCATGTTTGTCGTCATTTTGCACGCTGCTAGTTTTTCAGAGATATTATATTATTCAAAGGAGCCTCGATTGGGTTGCTGCGAAAAACCATATCTTTATACAGCATTTTATTGTAAAAGAGCTTTGTAAAACAGCATTGAAGGGCTTTCTTTTCATGTAAGGTCAATTTAAATTATTTCCTAAATATAAAAATTTTCAAACAAAAATTTCTTTTGCCACGCATGTGGCTCAGGGATAAGCTTCAGGTTGCCGAAAACATATCCTTGTAGAAGGAAATTCACCAGGAAATATTATTACAAGTTATGAGAATTCTCTAATCTTTCTGAATTCCGCTTTTTACTTAATATGTCATCCACTTCGTCTTTTAGAATTTAAGTGGTATGTGTACTTGATTGAAATGTTATAAGTTCTGAATGATGGAGATCTTTCCACAAAATTTTGAAGCGCTTAAATAATTGAATATCTGATCTAGAACTAAGAAAGGCAAGAACTTCTTTAAGGACACACTCTGCAGTACGATTTGAAGTGCATGATGATGGCAATCCAAATGTAATATATCACCGTTCAGTTTTCGCTCTAAAAAATTGCATGCACAATTTATACGGCAAGTCGTTGTATCAACCACTACAGCTAGAACAGTTAGCAATAAAGAGCTATCATCTAAGATATCATATACGACTGAAGTAATATCTAGGGAATTCCGAGTAGCTGTTCAATATTAGGATCTGAAGCTATCACGGTAATCCTGTCGGCGTTCTTTTTCCAGTTACATCTGGATGTAGCTTTGTATCCCAATGAATAACTACAAAATCTAAATTTAAATTCATGAAATTTAATTTTACCTCTCGAAGATTTTCTTTTGTTCTCTTAAGGAAGGTTTGATTGATCACTAGGTCAATTGGATTTAAATTTACTGCATCTACATAGGCTGTAAATAAATGAACAGCATTTTTATCCCTAATATGGTATTTGTCTAACAGTGATGAAAGGCGAGCAGATATCAATAGTTGTCAAGCTTTTTTGCATTGTGGTAGACCAGCTGTAGAAAACAAAAGTTTAACAGGTTAGGATAGATACCCATTTCGGTTTCTAAATCATGTGAATTGCAAGAATTTGATGATAATAAAGGACCATGTACTGAAATAGAAGAAAATTAATTTAAAATATAGATTTCTACATTGCTCCGATCTGGATATTTTTTTTTTTTAAATTTATATTTTAGCTATGGAAAATACAGTATATTTTTATGTTAGCAGTAATCGAGTATTTTTCGAAATTTATATTTTAAAATTTAAAAATTGCATAAACATTTAGGTATGTTTATAACTAA
Organism: Uloborus diversus; assembly: GCF_026930045.1. NCBI lineage: Eukaryota > Metazoa > Arthropoda > Arachnida > Araneae > Uloboridae > Uloborus > Uloborus diversus. Next base: position 116,948,112 of record NC_072736.1, read on the forward strand.
AGAAAATTGAATTAAAATATAATTGAAATTACTTATATTTATAGCATTGAAACTTTGCGACTCTACCCTTGACACACCTATTACATACACAGGGAATTTTGCAAATCAACACCCCCAAAGCCTGGAGGAGGCAATTTGTTGTTGTCAAAGACCGTTCATTAATAGCCTAGGTCATTCATTAATGGACTATAGAATCCCTTGTGTCCATCCTGATGGGAAGAAACGTTCCCCTGCCGCTTGGTTGGAACAAGCACAGAAAAGCGGTACGCTTGACCCAAGGCCATTGGTTTACATTTTATTCTCTGTAACGTTAAATTTTACAGAATGAAAGTGAGAGAATGGTCGAACAGGAAAGTAGCAGCACCTATTGTGGTTCAAAATTACTTTAAATATAAAACGTTAGAATATTTTTACATAAAAATGAGAAAATCCGCAATTTTTTCTTCGAAACTCAAAAAAGAAGGCCCTAGGGGCACGTGTTAATATTCATGGATTGACTTTAAATTTTGCAAGGATTATTTATTTGTACAATGGAACAAACTGAGGGGGCGTCGCGTAAAATATCTGCATCTTCAAAAATAAGGACCACCCTAATATATATATATATATATATATATATATAGGGTGAGTTCGATCGAATCTGCCATACGAAAGGGGGTGATAGAAGAGCCCAAGCGGAGCATAGAACCACCCATTATCGTAGCCAATCCTTATACGTAACCGAGTTTTGGTAAATTTAAGGAAAATGTAAAAAAAACAAAATTTTGAGAAAACGACCGATTTCTGAAATTTCTGTAGGACCTACAAGGAAAATACGTACATATTTTGAAAGAGCAGACTAAATCCTACAAAATGATACCTTTCGCGTTAAGATAGTTGCATTTTACCGAGAGCTACAAGCTTTGAAACATTGGACACACTCAGAATTAAAATGGTGCCAACGTTTTTAATCGACATTTTCAAAAACAACCGTAATAGCTACAATCGGGCAAATCTACCAAAAACTGGCCCATTCTATTAGCTTTCAGATGATACAACAACAAATCATATTGGGCTTCAAGTTCAGCTGAAATGCAGGCTTTTGTTTGAAACAGTGTAAAAATCTGCATTCGTTAAAAAAGAAAAACCAGCGAAGAGTCGCACTTTTCTGTTTTGAATTTTCTGTTTCACGATAGCATGTTGCTTTCTTTGTTTAAGAAAATGATATTTTTATATAAAAATAATAGTTTTAACAATTTAATAAAGAGGAAAAACACATGAGATAACGATTCGTAGAAATAAAAGAAGCATTACTTTCCCGTGCTTTTCACAAAGGGAAAATCAAGAACAAAAAATGTTACACCAACATCGATTAGTACATTAAATAAACCTTCAAAATTTACAATAGCTGCTGAAATTGGTCGCCGCCACACCTGATACACGCTCTTGCCCTTTTGCGAACGGAAACAACCGTTGCTCTTAGAGAAATTTCATTCCTTAGTTTCCCTACTGCTTCAGCAATCCGGTCGCTCAATTCTTGCAAACTTGCTACTTCTGTTTTGTTAACTTCTTTTTTTAAGAATCCCCAAACATAGAAGTCCACTGGCGTCAGGTCTGGGGATCTAGGAGGGTAAGGGATGGGGACCGTACGACCAATCCATTGGGGATACTGTTCAGTTAGAAATTCCCGAACGGCATTTGAAGAATGTGCAAGGGCTCCATCGTGTTAGAAAATGATTTCCGCCCTCTCCTGAACAGGAATAGTATCAAGAAGGTCAGGCAAATGATGTTCAACGAACTCTAAATATGTGTTTCCTTTTAGGTTACCTCGAAACACATACGGACCAATTAATTGATCTCCTATTACGCCAAGCCAAACACTTATGAGTAATCGAGTTTGGAATGATGAGTTTCGGGGTAAGAAAGGATTATGTTCAGCATAATGATGCCAGTTTTGCAAATGTATGATGCAATATGGAGCCCCTCATGTGTTTTTTCTCTAAATTAAATGTTAAAACTATTATTTTTATATAAAAATATCATTTTCTGAAACAAAGAAAGCAACATGCTATCGTGAAACAGAAAATTCAAAACAGAATAGTGCGACTCTTTGCTGGTTTTCCTTTTTTAACGAATACAGATTTTTACACTGTTTCAAACAAAAGCCTGACTTTCAGCTGAACTTGAAGCCCAATATGATTTGTTGTTGTACCATCTGAAAGCTAATGGAATGGGTCAGTTTTTGGTAGATTTGCCCGATTGTAGCTCTTACGGTTGTTTTTGAAAATGTCGATTAAAAATGTTGGCACCATTTTAATTCTGAGTGTGTCCAATGTTTCAAAGCTTGTAGCTCTCGGTAAAATGCGACTATCATAATGCGAAAGGTATCATTTTATAGGATTTAGTCTGCTCTTTACAAATATGTACGTATTTTCTTTGTAGGTCCAACAGGAATTTCAGAAATCGGTCGTTTTCTCAGAATTTTGTTTTTTTACTCATTTTCCTTAAATTTTCCAAAACTCGGTTACGGTTAAGGATTGGACACGATAATGGGTGGTTCTATGCTCCGCTTGGGCTCTTCCATCACCCCCTTTCGTATGGAAGATTCGATCGAACTCACCCTGTATATATATACTGCTCAAAAAACAATTAAAGGATATTGAGGTTTTGGATTGATCTTGAACCTGGAAAACTTTTTGGATGATCGATACATTATCGACGGACGTAGTAAACTTTGAGAGACAAAAATTACATTTGTATGGCAGAAAAAAAAATACTCTTTTACTCTTTTTAAAACTTTTGGGTACAAAAGGGAAAAAACGCACTTTGTGCATGTGAGAAAAGCGAATAAAAATTGGGTTTTCCTTAAAAGAAAATCTCTTCTAATAGGGGGTATGGTAACCCTGGACGACCAGCAATGTAAAGCACCTCTGAGGCAAAGAATAAATGAGGCTTTAATGAGGGACTAGGATATTCTGTTCCAGTCCTACTGACGAGCTCCTTCCAGTTCTTGGAGAGCTTGTGGAGTTGGTAGGCGTCCAGAAACTCGTTGCCTAAGAATGTCCGAAACATGTTCTATTGGGTTCATATCTGGATAACACCCTGGACCTTTCCATTTGTATGATTTCTTCCTCCAAAAGAAAATCATTCATCAAGTTAGAACGATGCGGTCTGCAATTGTCGTCCATTAACATGAAGTCACCTCCAATTGCTGCAGTTTACGGGAGAACAATATGTCTGAGGATCTCATCCATACTTTGACGACCGGGTAGAGTTGAATTCGGAATGACATGCAGATTGTTGCGCCCATTAATGGAGATGCCAGCATGCACCATCGCACCACCACCAAATATGACACTTTCGGGCACAAACGCTGGATTGTTTCTAGTGCCACGCTCCCTCCAGATGGAAATACGCCATTATCAGGATAAAGACAAGAACGGGATTCGTCAGAGAAAAGAATATTGCTCCATTCATTTCTTCTCCAATTCACATGCTCTGTTACTCACTCCCTGTAGCGCGACGATGCCTCATTGCTAATGTGACACATACAATTGGTCGACGAGCTTACTGACTTACAGCGTGTAGGCGATTTCGGACAGTTTTAGGTCAAAATTGTGGTGCCAGCACCCGAGCGAAGGTGTCGTTGTAGTGGAGTGACATTCATACTTCTGTGCCTCGGAGCCGTTAAAGCTAAAGAAGTCTTCATTGAGCGTTGTTGACCTTCTGCGACCTTGCCCTGATGTTCGGCCAGCATTTCCAGTTTCTAAAAAACGTTTCCATATCCTAGAAATCACACTTTGCAAAACACCAATAGATTCTGATGCCTTGGCTTGTGTTTGGCTCTCTTATAGCCTGCCAACCACTTTAGAAGATTCTGATTCCGTTAAATGAGTTGGTTGAGGCATCGCACTCATCGAAACAACGCGCTTACTGAACGTCGATCATTCTTTTCTACTTTGTTTAACAATAAGTTAAGAGCGAAATCTCGTTCGCCGCCACTAAAACGTCGTCTCCGACGTCAAACTCAAAATTTGCATACTGCGATGTTTAAAATTAAGAAAAACTTGCATTTTCAATCATCTTCATCGATTCTATGACAAAAAATATTTGCTAATACTTTTTTTTTGTACCAAGACTTACAATATCCTTTAATTGTTTTGAGCAATATATATATATATATATATATATATATATATATATATATATATATATATATATATATATATATATATATATATATATATATATATATATATTGCAAGCAATTATTTTCACTGGTGAAAACATTCACAGATAATATCATTTCACAAGATTTAAACGCTTGTTCAAATACTGTAAATAAAACTTTAAATTCTCTAGGAAATTTTAATTCCAGTGTTGTTTTTCGAATTGGTAATCTCATGTTTATTTATATTTGAATTTGAATATATAATGAGAAAGGAAAACATTTGACTTACATGTTTCATGAAAGTTATGAATGATTGAAACATTATGAACTGCAATAAAAGGATAAAAATGCATATGAAGCGAATGTACGTGCAAGAATTTCATGCTTGCATCAAAAGTATACAAGAGAAATAAATGTCTTGATACATATGACTGCAACTTCAAATTTTTATGATTTAGAGAAGCAATATCAACTTAGCAGTTATTCTATTCATTTTTACTATGCAACTTTAAACTTAACTATAGTTAATTTTAGTTCGTCTTTTTACTCTTAAATGCTACTTGTACTGAAGAGATTTATTTTGAAGATTCAAAAGCTAAATTATTTTTTCAGTTTCGGTAATTTGTAATATTCAAATATTTTCAAAGCACGCATGTTATATTTTAGTTATTGCAAAGCAATCCTTTTCCACTTTTCATCGGAAAAAGTTGTATTTAAAATCTTCCAAAACCAAAAGTTTAGACAATTACTACGCAATTTTTCATTAGATAAAAATTTAAAGCTTCCTCTTAAATGGCAAGACGGCGGTATTTGATAATAAGCCAATACCGAAGATCTTTACATGCGAATGAAATATTTTACGCTTCATCAAAATCTGACGAATTATTTTTAACTATCATAACTTATCTGTATTCAGATTTCACACATAAATGCAATTCTCTTGAGGGGTTTGATGTTGATAATGCTTTTTTAGATTTTACGTTTGTGATATATATCTGGAATGCAGAATCAGGTTCAGTACTAATGTCACATTTTTCTAACCACCATTTAAATATGCCATTGGGGTCACGGTTTAATTTTTCTCTTCGGATTTAGAACAATTGTTGGCATGATGGCGTTCCTCTACTATAATTTTGTTCTGAACTAGCATCCATCATTAATAATTTGATATTCCTTGCAACGCAGTGCAAATTAGCTTTTAATGTAAATTGCCTTAAGGGGAGTTGGTACCCTAAAACCTTTTAAGAAGAATTCGGTTTTATTTATTAAAATTATGTAAATCTAAAGTTTTCAAACGAATTCATGTTTCTATGTACTACGAGGGCTGTTCAATAAGTAATAAGACTGAATAAATAAAAAAATACTGAAAAATTTTAATCGACATAATTTACATGGTTGTTTTAAGAATAACTTCTGCGGGACTAAATGAATTTATCTCTAAGTTCTGTTCACTTCTTAAAAACTTGTAAACGTTACATTTCTGAGAGCTATTTCAAAGACGCCTCCACCGAGTTTAGACATGCTTTGTTGCTTTCAGTATGTTTGCCTCATAATTGTTTATTAAGTTGAGGAAACAGCCAGAACTCACTGATGTAAAATAATTCAGAGACTCCACTTGATAATAATAGCAGCAGTGTTAATCATTGTCTTTGTGACGGACGTTGAAGGTTGTCCCTCACGTCCAATATCTTCCATATTTGGCCTGCCTTCCTTAAAAGCTTTATGCCAGCAAGAAGTACTGACTCTAAACATTGCTTCATCATTGAAAACCTTTCGTATCATTATTAAAGGTCTCCGATGCTTATTTTTGCAGACGAAAACAAACTTTAATCGCATAACTTTGTTCCTACGACGCTTCCATTTTGTAAATTGGCTGCGTCTAGTAGACGCCCGCCAACAGGCTTCAATTCAATCACGTAATACTCAGGAACATGAGTATGTACCTGCCAACTATCGGTAGTTTTTGTTAATACAGACAACAGAAATTTTCTATGCCACAGAAATTAACATTTCGATGAGTGGTTTCGCAGCAGTAAAGTTAGTTTTATTTCTTGTAGGCGCCCGCCAACAGGCTTCAATTTAATCACGTGATACTCAGGAATATGAGTCAGTAAACATCATCTTTCGTTCGGTAGCTTTTGTTAGTATAGACCATTGACATTTCTCATGCCACAGGAATAAACATTCTAAACTGTGGTTTCGCAGCAGTAAAGTTAGTTTTATTTCTTGTCGGCGCCGGCCAACAGGCTTCAATTCAATCACGTGATACTCAGGAATATGAGTTAGTACGTGCCACTTATCGGTAGCTTTTGTTAGTACAGACCAAAGACATTTCTTTCTTTTCAAGGGAATTTTTCCGATGAGTGGTTTCGCGGCAGTAAAATTAGCCTTATTACTTATTGAACAGCCTACATAGATAAAAAGTAACTCAATTTTAGTACTGATGGGGCAGGAATGTAGTAAAATGTGCTTAAAATTTTAATTTTAATCTCGATTTTCTCAAAACGTCAAATTTAAAAACTCATGTTCCCATTTCTAGAAAACCACTTTACTTTGAAATTCTAATCAATTTTTTTGTATAGGTTAATAATTATACTGACGGGAGATATTATATATCTTTAGGACTCATACTTTTTCCTAAATAGCTGCTTTTATAGTCAAAAACTTTCTTCTTATCTATATATATATATATATATAAATGAATGTTTGTCTATATGTCATCCATGAACTCAAAAACTACCCGGCAGATTTGGCTGAAACTTTCACCGTTTGTTATTTTTGGTACTGGGAATGTTTATAGACCAGTTCAAAAAAATTCCGATCGATATTTCCTTTTTTATTCCAATTTAAGTCACAATCCATTGGATAAATACGAATAAAATTATCGGCTGCAGAAATTAATTCGCGCGTACATTATTTCGTCTAATAGGTATATTCACAAACTTTCAAAGTGGCTAACTCTGGGATTAATACAGAGCTTTAAACGTGTCAGAAAATTTTCGGCTCTGGGCCGCAACTCACTTACTGATATTTTACAACATGCCTTTAATAAGGATTTCTTCTTGGATGCCAAAGTTTTATGAGATTTAGCACACACCCTTGTCTTTACAATGGATCAAACAGATTAATCCATTCTGTTCAAATTTGGGGAATATGGTGGCCACTTTTGAGCTCCAATGAAGTCCGGAAAATGTGTCTTGCACCAATCTTGAGTGCCTTTAGCTCTGTGTGCAGGTGTGGAATTCTGTTGGAATGTTCATCTTTTGTTTTCAAAGAACCTTTGCGACCAAGGTTTGACAACATCTTCCAAAATGCGTTTGCGATATGTTTCTTAACTAATTTTATCCCCTAATCAACAAAAGTAAGTGATATTTTCCCACTAGCATGTATCCCACCCCAAACGATTAGATTGGGGTCGTTGACGCAGTTTAACAGTGCAAGAAGGTGCTAGAGACAAGGTTGTGTGTTAAATTTCATAAAACTTAGGCAATGCAAGGGTTAGGATAAAGTATCAGTGAGTTGCGGCTCAGAGCTGAAAATTTTGTAACACGTTTAAAATTCTGTAGTAATCCTAAAGGTAGCCATTTTGAAAATTTGTAAATATAGTAGACGAATATAATAATTTGTAAGTTTGGTCTAAACATTTTCATTAGCATTAAAATTATAATGCATTTTGTGTGTCCAAGTTATTTCTTGTCTCGCTGTAATATTTAATATCATAAAAAAAGAAAGAAAAATCGTCTGCGCTTATCTATTTATTAAAACATAACGGGCTTTAAATTTCTCCGCCAAGAACTGAATGTATAAATTCAGACTTTAGAATGTAATTATTTCACAGTAAAGACCACGGCTGCGGAGTCGGAGTTAATCTCTTTTGGGGTTAAAGGTTCAGAGTCGGAAGTCGAAAGATTTTAATTCAAAAACTCGGAGCCGGAATCGGTCACTTTCTCTCAAAGTCCGCAACTCTGCCAATGTTTGCGGAGTAGGACTCATTTCGAGATAAATGAGTCGGAGTTGAAGACTTTAAAATTCCAAGACTCCGATTCAGTCATTTTCCCTCCGTGTCTAAATTTTTGCCAAAGCTACGCAACCAGAGTCGGAGTCAGACGAATTTTCGGGTACTAGAGTTGGAGTTCACGGCCCTAAAATTCTGGGAATTGGAGATGAAAGTTGATCATCAAGATCTATTTCCAACAAAATTGGTTTGAAGCAAATCCGCCTTTATGTGCGGGGTTCACTTTTAGTTTCCCCGTAGGCGCTAATGTTAAAGGATTTGAACTGTTCAGAAGTGAATGAAAATTTTTTTGAATCAAAATAATATTTTCTATACATGTTCTTCATCAAGAGTTTTTTCTGATAAAGTTTGTTTGAAGAAAATTCACCTTTAAGTATGGAATTTATACTACTTATCCTCCTCTCCAGCCTCCAAATTCCCCGTCGGCGCTAATGTTATGATTTTTTGAAATGTTCAATATTAAACAAAAATATATTCAAGTCAAAAAGTAAAATAGGGGAGTGAGGTCTCCTCACCGAGATCTTTCGACCAAAAAAAAGTTCGTTTGAATTGGACTATTCATTCAAAAGTTATTAGGGAGAACAGACAAATCGACAAATAGACAAACACATTTTCCCATCTCAATACCCTACTTTCTAGTTTTTAACTTTTGGATGTTTTTAAAATTATTTTTATTTATTCTTGATTATTTATTTATTTTTTGTTTCTAGCGATATTTTAAAGATGCATTAAGCCTTCTTTCATATTTTTCTGACTTTTACTGGGAAATTAGGCTAATAATTATTTGTAAGTGTTGTGAGCGGAAACGTACAGTCACGTCCGCACTACATACCTAATACCATTGAAATTCCATGAAAGCAAAATTCAAAGGATTACAGATATTATTCGTTGTAGCGAAAGTTTTGTTACAGTGGCATTCAAGCAATGTAATGGAATTTTAGTCAGGATTGAAATTAAAATTCCGTTGAAATTGGCATTTCGATGCATTGATATTCGATGTAACGGGATTTCATTGCATGAGAAAACTTTTAAGCAAGTTGATACGTCATATTATGATACATTATGATTTCTTATTTTCAAGTATATCAATACTAAAAGTCAAAGTTTAAAACTCCGGGAATGGAGAGCAAATATGAATACAGGTGACAAACTCGTAATTGAGGAGGCAATGGTTCATGTTAGGCAGTTTATTTTTTCATTTTAAAACTAATATTAGCCCTTGTAAATAATAGTGATGTGATTTTATATTTTTAATCGCAAAAAGTATTGGGACACTTCTCAAAGTTTTAATAAAAAGCTTATATCTGCATAAGATAAATAAATACCTTTGTGCTGAACAGTAAAGTAAGACAAATTTGTGCTTCTTCTAACGTTGTTTTGTCTTACTTTACTTATATCTGCATGTTTCTGTACTCAGAATTAATATTTTGATTAAAGGAAACCCACTTAAAAATAGATTCTCATAGAAGTTTAATAGAATAGAAATGTCTAAATTATACATATTATGTGTGTGAGTGTTATAAGCAATAAAGTAATAAACTTATTTGTCAAAGATCTACTTCATACTTCATCACCAGGCAAGAAATCTCATTATTGAATTTCTCACCGATTTCCTAATAGGAAATTCTTCATTTTCAGTGACGTTAACGGCATCAAGTACGAAAATAAATGGCCTGTGCTTGCTGACGTCATATGTGGTTGTGTTGCCATAAATTCCAACCACTACAAAACAACCTCTAGGTTTATATAAACTGTGGCCAAGTAAGCTTTTTGGATGTGATCACGACCATTCTTCATTTACGACTCGGGACACTTGGTGTGGAGGTAGTAAATTATTGTCCGGAACTTTTAGTGCCGAATACACTCCAGAAACTTCGTAATGGCACTAACACAACATTAGATATTATAATATTTTATGATTTCGTATTCTGTGCATAAAGTAGGGATATTGTCATTGTGCTATCTGTGTTGTGAACAGAATTGTATTACTTGCAATCACGTTGAAAGCAATTAAATTTCAATTTATTAAAAGCAATAACTAAACTAAAAATGTATCTGTTACTTATTATTGCTATTTATCGAACCCGTGCAAGTGAAATGAAAGAAAATGAAGTGCATTGGCAAGGCAATGAAATGAACTAGCATTAATTTAACTAGCAAACATATTTTACTGTAAATGATACAATGTCGTGTAATATGGTATACATCTATAAATAAAAATAATAGTTTAAAAAACTAAAAAAACTCGCTTTAGTAGCAAAATGAACTAAAAAGTGAAAAATAATCTTTGGATGATAGTAGTTGACCAATCACTTAATTTTAATGCAATACAAGAAAGCGTGGGGTGCTGTCTATTTACATTTTTGCTTGGACAACAAATGGAAGAAATTCAAGACAACTGATAAGAAGCCCCCCACGCTTTTTTGTATTACATTGAAATTAAGTGATTGGTCAACTATTATCATCCAAAGATTATTTTTCCCTTTTTAGTTCATTTTGTACTGAAGCGTGTTTTTTTAGTTTATACATGCAAATGCCAAATACATGCAAAACATATTCTTTGTAACATCTTCTGTTCGGAATTAAAATACATCTTTACTAATATTATAAAGAGAGAGGGCGGATTTTTGTGTGTTTATATGTTCGAGGTAATCTCCGGAACCACTGCACATATTTGAAAAATTCTTTTCACTATATGAAAGGTGCTTTCTTACTGAGTAACATAGGCTATAATTCGGAAAAAAATCCGATAAATAGTATTTTTTTTATTTAAATTTAGGCCAAAATTTCACGTAAATTGCCTATTATTGGCTATTAAATGGGTGAAAAACTACTTGCACATATTAATGTTTTATATCGTTAAAAAGGGTAGAATTTTCTGCGTTCTAAACAATTTATTTCAATGCTCTAACTTAATTACGGCGGGAGTAATTTGCGTTTTTAACTCTAACTTTTTTAGGCATAGCTGAAATTTTGGCACTACTTTCTTCATTAAATCTACCAATAAAAAGTGAAGGAATTGTCCCACAGTTTTCTTTTTGACAGCATTGGAAAAAACGAGATTTTTTACTCCAGATCTCTCTCGACCCGTGGTCGGCAAAATTAGCTTCTATCTTCAAAAGAAGAAAAGTTACAAACGTTTTTAAATCAATTTTGAAATATGTCATTTTGATTCAGGTTGTCAACCATTTTATTTTCGCGTTTCCATGGTTACGCTTTTTGGATCCAATGTTTATTCCCTTATTTCTTAAACTTATTTTATTTCATGTTTCCATGATTACGCTTTTAAAATCCATCTTTCGCATTTTAATTTCTTAAAAGTATTTTAATATCTGTCGCAATATATTTTAAAGTAAAGTACTGCAAGGTTCACGCAAAACGTGTGTTCTGTCGTCGTAGTTGAACCATGTGACCGGATCGGTAGGTACTTTAGGTTTTTGTAACCAATAGATCAGAAAGTACCGTACCTAACGACATTTGTTTCTCGGCTGAAATCCATCTGAGTTTTGGCACCAATGTCAGAAATACTCTTAGGATTATCTAACTAATCAGTACATTATTAAAGGAAAAAATGATGGAATTTAAAGACGAAACAAATTTTATTTTCGTACAGATAAGTTACAACAGGGTAGTTCACTACACAAAAGATCAGTGCAGTGGAATATCTTTATCTTTGGTGGAAAGAACAAATTAGGCAATATATGAAGTTTTAAAAGTTTTCCTTCAAAAGATTGGACCGCTAATCGGTGGGAGCTGGCTTCTCTCACTGATCGGATGGATTTCAGTAACGCGATGGCTTGGTGACTTTGGCTATAAACAATAGAGTTGCATGATCATTTGTTTACATTTTATAGCTACAGTTACTGTAATTTATTGTATCTTTTGTTTATTTGGCGAAATATTTCAAATTTCAAATAATTGTTTTTCGCTTTTAAAGAATTTTTAGTCATTTTAGTTGAAGAATGTGTTTATTTTACATTGGGAGAGGGGGGAGGGGGGTAGTGATTTTCGCCTTACTTGGAGAACTGTTTTTACCTTTATCATTTTTTCAAACGATATCCTTTCGATTGGTTTATTCTTTTTCATATGGGGGGATGTTGCAGCGGGATTTCCCGTTTGTTTTAGACGGGTCGTTAGTTTTTTTACACTTAATATCTGAGGACGATTTTTATCCTTTGAGTATGACTGAAGGAACAAATAATAAATTTTATAAAGATCTTTTAAGTACATGAGAAAAAATAGTTAATAAAACAGCTGCTCAGTGGGCATTAGATAAATCAAGTTGTAATAAATACACGCATTCTGACACCAAGCAGCTTAAAACATTTTCTTTTTATTTATTTCTTTCAACAAAATGTTTCAAACACTTGATAGTTTATTGAAATTTTTTAACTTTTCAATTTACAAAGTTTGAACAGAACAACGTTTGTCGGGTCCTCTAGTATTATGTACATATCTTTACATTTTCTTCTAAGATTTCTAATTCATTCCAGCAATATGACTGGTTTTCATTGGAAACGTTTCTTAATTCTTCACAGTGCTTACTGGTTTATTTCAGGAAAATAATTTACTTTTTCGCGGGGAACTTTCCTGCTTTATTCCATACTGATAGAAATTTGCACACTAGCTGCTTATTATTTTTCAGGATCGTTCCTGACCTTTTTGTACAGTAGGAGCATAATTTTAATTATTAATGTTTAGGATCATTTTTGCACTATGAAGTGTCTTAATCTACACTACTTCAGGAATGTTTGTAACATAGACCTCATTTTTTATTTAAATAAAATTTTGTCGAAAATACATTGCTAAACCAGCCATGCATAGAACTGAAAAAGTTAATAAGACTGATTGTATATAGCAAGTGTAAATAATTTTTAACGTTAATCAAGAAATTTCCAGCAATATTTAGACATTAAAAGCAAAAGAAAACTTGAATAAATATTCATTTATTTTATTCAAAACTAGAATTTTGTTTGCTCGGATTTATATGAAACGGAAAATTAATGGTAGCATAGAGCTTTAAGAAAAATACTCCGTTAGTTTTCAAAACATTCGCATATTTTTTCCACTCTATTTTGCAATCTTATATTTCATCATAAATTTTACAGAGTGCCAAGCTAGAAAGAACACGGAAAATAACGACTTCATATTTTTAAGAAGAGCGAAATTTTATGCCGTCATCATTTTGCTTGGATGCATTCAGTCTGCTTTTATTCCAATAAGGTAATAAACAAGAAACATCAAACTCTTTCGTCTTGAACCTGAAATAATAAGTACGATTCTTCTAACAGTCCTATATATAAAGCACAATCTATGCATATAATGCTTACTGCTAAAGTAAATTTCTAGTGTTTCTGGTTTATAAATTTAAATTCAAGTTTTTAAACTTTTTACTGTAACAACAACTTTCTTCTTAATTAAAACCGTTTATATCCTAAATTTTGATTTATATGTTTTCAATTCTTTTCTTTTGTTTAGCAGATACAGGGTTAGCATAAAAGAATATTCCGGGTTTAAAAATTTATATTTCATAAACTACTACATTTAGCACTATAAATGATACATAAAATTAAACGTAAACTGTGAAAGTTTTTTTTTTTCAATCACAAATGTTCGATGTGTGCGCCTTTCGTAACGCGATACACATCTATAACATACATTTTGGAGTATTTCACTGTTCATTTTTCGTAATGGTACACATAGTTTGCGTTCGACGAGCTCAACCGGTCGCTACCGGTTAACTAATCACGTGACAGCTATTGACCACGTGTTTCAATCAACTAATCAACAGCTTAAAATGATAACCAGTAGATAATAGAACGCTGCTGTTAGTAACCGGTTAGATCACCGGTCGACCGGTGAGGTTCATGTAACGTAAGGATATGCGATACCTCAGATCTTGCAATGATGATTGGCTTGATTAGGTTTTGTCGCAAGGTTAATTTTTTTTGGCTTGAAATTCTGCATGCAATGGTGCTGTAAAAAGTCTTTGATGAAACCTCATAAAGAAATCACACAGGGTTAGGTTTGGGGATTTAGCTGGCCAACGAATAAAGGGTAAATCATCATTACCTGCATGGCCAATCCAGCGTTGCGGAACGTGAGTGGCGCAGCGAAGTGGGAGGGGGGAGGAACACCCCCAGAAGTCTTAGTTTCAATATTGGTGAAAATCCTAATACAGTAGTTAATACACGTGTAAGGACTGCTGTGACCAAAAAACCCTTTCCAGAAGGATATTCTGGCTGCGCTATTGTGGAACATGCACGTTTAAAAAGTTACGTACGTTAAAAGAAAACTTTTGCAGTTTATTTTTATTTTTATGTATCATTTATAGTGCTAAGTACAATATTTTATGAAATATGAATTTTTAAAGCCGGGCTATTCTTTTGTGCTAACTTTTTATAATAATAAAATTAATTTTGTTCTTTTGGAAATTTCCCTGTGACCTTACCAAAAAAAGTGCTTTAGAATTGTTATATGTTTTATTTTAATGAAAGTACTGTTAACTTCCGAATATCGGCAGTCGGATTATCCGCGGGTCTTTTCACAGTTTTTTGAATTGTCATTGAATGGTTTTAAACTTATGATTGTGTTATTGTTCGTTTTTACCTTTTACATATGCACATTTTTTACATTCAATGTTAGTAGATGCAATTTAACAATGGTTTTAGCTAACTTTTAAATATATGTGTAAGTGTTATTCGTATTTTTTAGCTATGGTATGCATTAGTATTTTTTACCTGTTATTCAAATTATCCGCGATTACCGTGCCACCCTATTCCACAAATATTTGGGAGATTACTACATTATTTTTTCCCCTGGTTGACTTGCATACTGCTTTCCTATCTTGTTCCATATACACAATGCAATATATTTTCACTCACATATTGTAAGTTTAAATATTAAAAAAATGCTATACCCTGATTATTTTACATAACATGTTAAAAGTTCACACCATTTATTTACACATATGTTTTTGTTCAAATACTAACCAAAACGCATTAAAAAGTTTACAAATTAGAAATGTGACCAAATGCCCTACTGTCCAGTATACTGGCATATGTTCAGCATTGTAGTTTTACTGAGGTAAAATTATTTGCCTGTGAAAAAACAGAACTGCTAATTTCTATGCATGAGTTTTGGGATCTAATACATTTGTGAAATAGGCAAATACTCTTTTTAACTGTTTTTTCTTTTGTTTAAAATTTTTTATTAGTAACATAAAAAAATTTAAACAAAATATCATATCACAATAATTAAACAGATTTTATCAGATTAATCGTTGAGCGCAAAAGCACGGTTTTTCAATGTTTTATAAAGGGTGTCCCAAAATTAACGCAAAATTTGAATTTGCCACAATTTTTGCTGTGAATTGTTGGCAGCCACGGAAAAAGAACAATTTGGCAGCTGGGAGTTTAGGGTTAGTAAAAATGAAGTGTTATGCTATTATACAGCCAGCGAAACAATTCAATCACTGCATCTGGAATTTCCTGTTCGTGTACTCTATCGTTTCGGTGATATGAATTGTACCCTAGATCGTGTGATTTTACATCATTAGATTTCTCCCTATGGGGGTTATTTGAAGTCAAACGTCTATGTCAGCAATCCCACAACCACCCGCGCATTACCTAATTTCGATATCGAGCGCCAATAACAGTAAACTGCTTGACCCGCCCAAACTTTCATTATTTTTCAAATAATTGTTCGATAATGAAAACGCATTATAGAATCAAAAACGCTCCATTTGTAATAACCCTAGACACTAAGCTGCTAAATTGTTCTTTTTTCAAGATTGCCCACAATTTATTGCAAAAATGGCGGCAAATTCAAATCTTGCGTTAATTTTGGGACACCCTTTAGTACTTACAACATTAGAAATTAGTTTAATTCTCAATCTACTTCATGAGAAAGAGGTGTACGTCTAAGTTGTGCCGTTTGCCAGCAATAAAACGAAACAACAGTGGTGAATTTTGCAAAAAAAAAAAAAAAGTTTAATGTTCAACAGATTCTTTTATCTGCTGTTTCATTACTGTATTTGCTCCCAAATGCTCATTTATCTCACATAACACGAGCAGCAACCTCTTAGTCGTTGTTATTTTCAACTTAATTTTTGTCGTTAAGGTAGGCGAACACCCTAAATATTTTTTCAATACATTTTAATCAATATTCTTTGCCCTTTTCTAAAACTTTATACCATTATTAAATCTATACTAGTAATATAAAGCAGTAGAGTTTGTTTGTTTGAACGCACTACTCTCAGGAACTACTGGTTCCAATTAAAAAAATATTTTTGTGTTAAATAGTCGATTCATTGAGGAAGGCTATAGGCTATATAACATCACCCTATGACTAATAGGAGTGGAGCAGCGATAACAAATGTTATGAAAACGGGAAAATTTCTATTCTAATAAAATGCTTGGAACGCAGAACATGCGTAGACACGGTGGCTTAACTTGAAAGTGCGGGCTTCGCGATCCATTGGGCGTAGGTTCGAGTCAGCCATGAGGCTAATCTCGAAGGAACTTTTCAGAGAAAATAATAAACGATGCTAAAAAGGATTTGTAATATATATATATATATACGTATTATTGTCTTTTTTCTTATTAATTATAAACTAATAATATAAAGCTGAATGGTTTGTTTGTTTGAGCACGCTAATCTCAGGAACTACTGATTTGAATTGAAAAATTATTTTTTGTGTTGAATAGTCCATTTCTTGAGGAAGGCTATAGGCTATTTTTCAAAATCAGATTGACCGAAATGCATATAATTGAAAATTAAATGTTTAATTAATTGTTTAGTTCTATGAGGTAAGTTAACTCTTTGCGAGAGGGCGCTGACCGACAGTTTCGATAGCTGCAAGGAACCATGCCCATGCTACGTTGTTGTGATCAACAGATTTTTGAATGAGGTTTTTTTTCGATGTTTAGGTACATAATTTGTTTTTGTAGGATTTTTCTATTGGGTTTTGTTTTCCTTATTTCTTTAACGTTTATTTTTGTTCTTATAGTTGAAAATAGTTGTTTATCTAAGTAAATAATTTGATTCGACGGATTATTCAATTGCGACTGTTCTTTATAACGTTTATATTATAGCGTTGTTTATGTGGAGAAACACTTCAAATTGCGGGAAAAAAAACCCGCTTCACTCTCTAAAGGACAGGGTTACGGTAGCGTCGTTGCTCGGTACGTTAAGCGATGAACTATGTAGTTGAAGGATTATTTTGAGTTTTAAAGCTACTCTGTTAATATTTTTATTTGTTTCGGCGAATAGTTTTAAATTCCAAAGAGACCTTAGTAGGTCTTTTGAAGAGGTGTGTATGCATTTTAGTTGAAGAGAAATGATCATTTCACAGAAATGGTCATCAGAAGGGGGGCGGGGGCGTGGAGCTTTCAACGGACTTCCTTTAACTTCTTAGCACGGGCATGTATGACATAAATGACATATTTTGACTACTTATTTGTTAAAAAAAATAATTTTCTATAAGTTTCTTTAATAAAAAAGGCATATTTGTAGCAAAACACTACCATTTCCTAAACACTTACAGTACATTCACTTTTTCTTAATTTTAAAAACTTTTTGTGTCGATCTCTTCATTAGATACCAGATAGTGATATAAACCTCCAATTTAGAAATAATGAAGTAAAAACAAGTTTTATGGGTAAATGTTTGCCTTTTTAGTTTATCTGATCACTGTTTCAAAACCACTTATTGCGTGTACATTAACTTTTCGAGGTTTATACCACAGTAGTATGTTTTATTACTATTTTTGCAAATTTTCAAATCTCTAGAGTTAATACTTTTTTCGCTAAAGCTGTTGGCGAAAAAAAAAAAAATTGAAAACAAGGTTTTGAGAAACACAAGTAAGAAAAATGAAATTTCTGTTATAAGCAATGCATTTGAGTTCAGTAAATATTTCTTTTTGTTTTCTCTATAATTCACCGATTAAAAAAAAAAATGCGAATTTAGAAAGAACACTGGTGTTCTCTAAATTTCTCAAAATCGCAAAATGGATTTTTTTTTTTGAAAATTAGGGTGTTCGCCTACCTTAATAACGTCTTCAACAATACCTTTACTTTGCTTCTTATATTCAATTAACAGCAACTTCTTAGTCGTTGCTGCTTTAATTGAAGTTTTTCGCTTATGGCATCAACAATAGCTTTACAATTGAGGAACAGGGAGGAGAAGAAGCACAGGGTATAAGTACGAAAAATGAAAACTTGAAGTTACTTAGTACACATTTTAGGAGAACCCATTCTTTCACTGCAAATAAATCTGCACAATTTGGAACACTTCGTTTCAGAAAAAGTGATCCTAATATGTGAATGTGCGCTATGAAATGTTCTGAATAAGCTCCGTTAGAAGGAAAGTGTTCCGAATGTGTTCTGGATACTGAACCTCGAAAGCCAACACACGAGTTCAGGCAGCAGATGGTTCGTCAATACATTCGAAAACATGTTTGGTCACATTTGGTCACACTTGTAAAATCATTGCTTTCCTTGCTGCAATGAGAATGGCTAGATGAAGATTGGTTGGTTGTACTATATACTGTATGTATACACTATTAAATTAAATAACGTTATTTTTACTATAAATTTTGTTAAATTTTTTTCAATACCCTCACTCATAAATGTAATTGAAAGAACTTTGTGCTACGAAATTGTAACGTATTTCATCACGTGTGCCAAATTCCACGAAGCTACACAGAAAGTATTAGTAAACATTGATGTCGATTTCAGAATTTTCATCTGTAGCTGTTTTGGTCTGGTTTGAAATAATTTAATTCAAGTTACTTATTTCCATTACTATTCCTTACATTATGCTTAAACATTTGAAAATTGACTTAGCACTCGCAGATTGTTGAGCTCCATATTTTATGTACATTACGCGTTAGCATTCGTACATTAAGCACTTGTACATCTCTGAGCATTCATATTTTGTTTTAAATAAACTTTTATTAATCATACTGTTTAAGTTGTAGAAGAATCTAAATAACTAAATTTAAAAAGTATACAAGTATAATCCAGATGTTTGACCATCGATTATGCTTGGAACAAGGATCCCTAACCTTTATGGTATTTGTTACACTTTATAAATTTATGAAATTTGAGTCTCACAATTTAAATTTAACACACGTGGATAGTAAAGCAAAAAAACTGATGTTTGAATTTTTACTCTGAGCTCGAAATATATGCAAAAAGTTATATTAGCTATGTTGATCTGATTTCTGAAACTACTAAAGCTTACGTAAGCTTGTATAAATGTATGTGTGTCTCAGTACATATATCGGGCCTGGAATTGTTCAAAAAAAAAAAAAAAAAAAAAAACGACTGGGAAACAAAAGGTTTAAAACCACTGGTTTGGAAGATAATTCTGAGAAATTTACCTTTTTTTGCCTTATTTAAATCAGTTTGTCAATTTGCTGTTCTACACGTTAATAAAAAATTTTATATTTTGAAAAATGACAATGTCTTATTTAAAAAAAATGTACAGCTTGATGAACTAAAATTAAATAACATATGATGAAAATTTTGACGAAAAACGTGTAATTATTGGATAAGTAAAAAATTCATTATGTTGCAGATATTAAAGAAATATTTCAATATTATACATATATTTCATGCAAACTATTTAACACTATAAAAGAGAGGCTCAGGGGGACACAGACTGGAATACTCGGAATTTTCAGGGCTTTTAATTGAAAAAATTCTAATTTTAGCTTTAATAACGCAATTTTAGGCCATATTTTTAATGTTCGGGCAAAGGTGTAGGGATACCTTCCCGAGATATTTGTTGAAGCTGATGTTTTGAAAATAACGTTTAAGCCGTCTTTGGGTGATGTAAAGGTGAGAAAACGAAAGGGGGGGGGGTCTAGAAAAATGAATTAAACTCGAGTTTTAAAATTGCAATTTTAGATTGGTATTTAGTAAACTATAAGGACAATAGTTTCCATGAATGATACCCTCCAAAAACGATTCAGAGGGGAAGAATTAAGAACATTTTTAGGGGACTTAAGGGGATGTCCAACCTCAATGTTTAAAAATTTAATTTTAAAAGTATAGTTTAAGCTGAACTTGAATACGTTAGAGAAGGAGACTCGAAGAATCTCGCTGTAAATTAAAAAATAATAATAAAACTGATATCTTAAAAACATTTTAGCTATATTTGATGATAAAAGAAAATGGAGGAGGGGGGGGGGCGTCTAATTCTAGAAAAATATTATCCAAGAGAGCTTAGTGTTAAAGGGGACATATATTATTTGTGTTCAACTGATAAAGTTTATAAATGTAAAAAATACCTTTTATAAATTAATTTTTTATGGAATTTTACAATAGAATCAATTTGCATGGAAAAACAAGGATTCTACAATACAACTGTCCAGCAACGTGATGTAAATTTTAAAATCTGTACATGTGTCAAATACATTAATTTAAAAAATATTGAGTTAAATGACTGTTAAGTAGTAAAACTGTAAACGATTTCTGCAGATGCGTTTCAAGATTTCCCTTTATTGAAAAGAAATGAACATTCTTGTGCTCAAGCTCGAGTTATGTAAGACTTTTTCCTGACGTCGTTTGTATTTAAATTTTCAGACATTTGAAACTAAAATTCATTTCTTTTCGTATTTTGAAAAGCTTTGAAACAATGAACCTACCATACTAAATTTAATTAAACGTACGACTGAAACAAAATAAGTCAAAGTTTACCAACACTCAATTGGTTAAACTTTTGCCCAAAGACGATGAGGATTCCGCAATACTACTTTCAGCAATGTGATGTAAATTTTAAAATGTGTATTTATGTCAATTAGGTTAATTTTAAAAATATTTTCTTTTACAACAAGATGTGTTTAGTAAACTGCAAAACAGGAGTTCAGAGGTTCTAAGTGCATCAGTTTAAAATGTAAATTAAATACGTGTTTTAATTTTTAGCTGCATTAGGGAACTTATTTCTTCCTTGAGACAATTTAACTTTTTAAACAACACTTTGTATTTCAAAGTATAACAAAGCGAGTTTAACCAGGAATTTCTGTGAACTCATGTTTTTATTTAAAGAAAATCGCACTGTTAAAAAAATTCAAGTACAACTGAAACTTTTTAAGTTGAAGTAGCCAATTCAAAACAAGCATAATTCAATCCAATCAAATAAGACTGTATCTACCAATAGCATAGCCAAAAATTTGCATTGCCTCATCCAGTTGAAATTTCTCACTACTCTACTGGTAGACAGCATTCCATCGAATTGAATACAATCGAGTTGAATGCGCCATTAAAAAAAATCAAGTTACGTTTAATAACTTTTGATCAACCTTATAATCGGATTTTCTCAAAATTTTATTCCAGAAGTAATTTTTCCAAAAAATCATACTGAAATAACAATTTAGAAACAGTACCTAGTGAAATATTTGTCACTCAATTTTTCACCAAGTGGGCTTCCATTCATTACATCCTTTTAGGGGCACATACAACCTAACATAATTGATAATTCGATTTGAACGAATTCTATCAACCAAAAGTGAAGTTAGAAATTTCCTTTACTCCACCCAGAAGAAAATGTCTCGCTACGTGACTGGTAGATAGAATTCGATCGAATCGAACGTAATCGAGAAAAATATGCTTCTTAATCGTCATTGAAAACTGCACCGATTAGGCTCAAAAAAAGAAAAAGTGTAAAAGCTTCTTTTGGAACCTCTGCGCACACCAAAAACGGAGATGCACAACCAGACTCCACTCAGTCTACATACAAAATTTTAACTTATTACGGCATACAAGTTTTTAGTTATGCGAGATACATTAAAACCAGGGTGCTTGGTCTTACTAGAACGCCGTCACTTTTCAAGAAAAATAATTCCGCTTCCACACAAAACTGGCCAAAAATCGTTATTCAATCATTTATCATTAGCGTTTCTGGTACTGGAACATTTACGAATTCATCTCTGATACAAACGTACTTACTGACGTTACGAGAAAACTCGTTATAAAGAATTCAATAATTATCAAAAATGAGCATTTTGATTGCCCGTACATTCATATGCACTTGCAGACGGGTCGGAAACACTAAACATACATCTGGGAATGAGTTAAATGGAATTTTTTGGCCTAAATCAAATGAATTTTTTTTTTATTTAATGCATTTACTCCTGTACTTTGCACAAGGAAGAAAAACTAAATACTAACTAATTGGTAATTCCATCTTTGCAGTGAAGTTTCACAGAAATAATTAGTTATTAAAGAATTTCATTGCATTTTAATGGTATAAAAGAACACTACTTTCTTTAATGGTCATTGATCATAAACCGAGCAGTAGACTACTGAGTAGCTAAGTAGTAGGAACGTAAACAAATTAGATTTATAGACAGTAATAAAAAAGTTTTTGTTACTGAGGAATTTTTTTTAATTAATTGATATAACCATTTGTTTTGAAACATTTTTATTTACTTTTTACGTTATTGATTGTCTTTGAAAATTTACTTATGGAAATTTATGTTTCAAATTTAGTTGTCATTTCTGTAGTAAATATGATTTTGTACTACAATTTCCTGCTACTTTTGTTGCTCGTTTGTCATTTTGCTGTAAACTATTCAATTGGTTTTGAGATGCCATTAGATTTTAAATTTTCATACCAGTAATGCAGATTGATAATCACATTCACTCAAAATCACACTCAACTCATCATCAACGCTGTAGTCTCAACAAAAATGAATTTAGTGAGTTTTTTTTTCTTTTTATAAGCTTCTTTTATACTTGGGTAGCACATGTTCCGGGAGCATATTAGTGATCAATAATTGTTCCGAAACATATTCTAAAACCTGTAATAAAACGTGTGCCACAAAATGTTTAGCGCAAATGTTCAAAAACCATTCTTTTACACTATCCATTACCTGTCTAAAAAGTGTGCTGAAAAGGATATACATGTTCCGAACAGTGTTTCTAGAAGTGTTTTGAAAACTGACCGGAAAAAGTGTTCTAAAAAAAAGGGGACAAGTGTACGTGTTCAAAAAGTATTATGACATGTGTTCACAAAACGGTTCTAATAACTATTACAAAAATAGTGTTCTTAAAAAGGAGACAAGTGTACGTGTGCAAATAGTGTTCGATTATTTGCAGTGTTGTTATGGGGCAATAGGTGTTACTAGTAGCTGTGATAGGTGCTGGTATACAGCATGATTTAGAAAAAAATTCACTGAAAACCTACCCAGGGTCTGAACTTTAAACGCGTTCTACTCAAAACGTGAAAAAGTCCACTTACATCCCTTTGCTTCTCATTGCCTTAATTTACCTTATGTAACCCCGGCAACATATTCTTCGACGTTTTCAGTCGTTGTCAGCAAAACTGAAGGATTTAAGGTCACCGTACCAAATCTCACCCACATGAGAAAAAAAGAGTATTTAAAAAAGACAATTTATAAAAGATGTAGCGTGTTATGATCACTTTATCACATTTTTTTCCAGAAAATTATGATATCATTAAAAACTGCAGTATTGTGTTGAAGAAAATAAAAATATTTTTACTGATTAGAAGTAAGTATTAAAAGAAAATAAAACCGGTTAAACTTTTATAGTTTTTCTAGTGCTGCGACCCAGGAAATGAGCTGCTTGCATCTAACCGGTAGAAAAACATAAAATTTTCATTCGCTTCCCGATTGAATATGTATAGAAGAAAGCTACCATTTTCCCCCAAGAAACCAATCTTAAATCCTTATCTTTCAAAACAACTTGCGAACTGTATATTCACTGTTAAATTTCCCTGTTTCAGGTTATTCAAAACACAGTATGCTATTGCAAAGATATCCACTTCCTGAAGAAGATGCTCCCCTTCGAATGAAACGTAGCCCCCCTCCCCTTCAGAGCGAAAACCCCGAATCTTTATTTTGCAATCCTGTACCCTCTCCCTCCTAAATCAAAACGATTGTTCAAGAAAACTTTCGGGAACACTCTTACTCTTTTCGAAAAATATTAGTTTCAAATTTTCAGATGGAAAAAGTTATTTACTGGAAAGTTTTAACTTAAAAAAAAAAAATAGTTTACAATATGCCAAAATTCAATAAAAGAAGAGGTAAAAATTTTATTTTGAAATAACTACACGAAAACAGGCTTAGCGTACTAAAGCAGTAAAAGCGGCGATTAGCAATGACAACTACTTATAGCAGTTGTGTTAAAAACAAATACAAAATAAAACAAAATACTTCATATTAAATCTGAACAAACTTTTTGGAAAAAAAACTCTTTTAGTAATATTTTTTATAAAGAAATTTTGTTGGAAATAAATATCAGGGGGAATAATCACTTACATTTATTAAAAATTTAAAATATTCTTTTAGACAGTGACAGTGTTTTGACAATTGTTAAATTTTTAAGAATCGTTTAAATGAATACTCTTGTTCTCAAAATTAATAATTAATTCCAAAAAATGTTTTAAAGTTTTTTTTTTTAAACGTTCTTCGATATAATGAGGTAGATACAGAAAAAGAAAATAAACGAAAAAGGAAACAATTTTTACTAGTACTTTTTTTACTATTTACTGAAGAATAAAATATTGACTCTAAAATCAACACTAAAAAAATAAAATGTGTAATTTCCATGAAGAACTACTTTTTCACAAAACCCTCTGTCATTTATTTGTTAAATACGTTAAAAACTTAACATTTTTTAATTAGATGGAAAACAAAAAGTCTGCACGTCTAAGAGCTAATTAAAATTAATCAGAGAAATAAACAGTTCTTTAGAGTCAAATGAATTAATTATGTAACTCAAAATAGCTCAATTATGTTTTTGGACCAAGTACTCTGAAAGGGATTGGCAAATCATTTAACTTTTCATTGTTTATTTAAAAAACACAAACTTTTATAAGAAACTGATAGATAAAGCTCCTAAGTTAGTTAGTGTTACTTTTGACAAAATACTTGAAAACCAATTAGTTAAATACATAAAAATACTTAATAAATGAAAGTGTGATAAATATGAAATTTAGAGACTCAAATAACTTGGTTGTATAATTTAAATGTGCTCAATTAGTTGTTTTCGGACGGAAAGCTCTGAAGTGTTTGCAGATTATTTAATTTTTATTTTTGTAATCTAAGACCTAAAACGTAAAAAAGTGAGATAATTGACTCCAAAGTTAAATTGAATATTTTAACGAAATACGTGCTAATTTAATTTGTTTAAAAAAGGGGAAAAAATGTCTTAAAAATTATTAAAAAATAGGAAGAATAAATATTAATTCAACAAACTCATATAAATCAATTATATATGAAACAGCTCATATAAACAAAGGGTATCCGAATCAAAAGTACCGAAATTGAACAGTGGAGTAGGAAATCTTTAAGGTCTACGAGACGACGACAATATTGATCAAGTTTGGCAGCTGAATGGGGTCGTTTCCAGAATTTTAAGTTTTTTTTTTTTTTTTTGAAAGAGCATACTTAAAAACATAGGATCTGACCATTTTTAAATACTTTGAATAAATTTAATACGTTTAAAAAAATACTTAAATCGGAGCGCTTTTATTGTTTACGGCTTCTGCCGATGACAATAAAAATGATGATTCAGTGTTGCCATTCATGGTGCAAAATATTCAATTCGCATCTTTACTCATGTGTAATGGCAACGATATGGTTGATAGCAAGTGTAGAGCGCAATATTTAATTCGCTGTTGATTATCATAACGTGGAAACGTAGTAGAAAGATGCGGCAAGTGCATCATTTGTGACGTCATCAAGACCACGCCTTGTTTGAAGAGTCGGACATTTTAAAAAATTAATTTTAAAAAAATGTTGGGAAAGTAAAAATATGTTCTGGGTTCATTTTTTTTTTTTTTTTTGTTCATTCTATCCATTTCAATGACTAAAATTAGTACTTTTGACTGAAGGAAACCACCCCATTCTTAGGGTTTGGAGACTTTTTTTTTTCTCTCGTGTGATGCACCTGCATTTTTTATGAGCGGACTAAGAGAAAAATGACGTCACCGCAAGATAAGTCAAGAATTGTTCTGTGGTATGTAGAACAAAAGTCCGTTTTAACTGGTTTGCGTTTAAGATTTGTAACAAAAATGTTTCGAACAGTTTATAAAAGAGATCTACCAAAGGAAAAGTGGCACAAAACTTTCCTCGAACCGGAAATGTACTGAAGACTACTAAGAGAGCTACTATGGGAACACGCTAATCCACTAAGGGAACTACTAGTGGAGCTCGCAAAGCTATAATGAGGGAGCTCAGATCTACTAAGGAAGCTGTTATGGATACACGTTAAGCAACTAAGGCTGCTAAGGTCTACTAAGAAAACTAGTTTGGGAGCTCTCTAAGCTCTTAAGGAAGCTCAGTGCTATTAAGGAAGCTCACGTAGAAATGTACTGATTTTTACTTCTTTTTACAAAAAAGGAAGCATTGTATTCGTGAAAAAAATTTCATTCAAAAATCGACCTTAATTTCCATTTTTCTCACCCCTGAATGAATATTGCGTTTTGTTTTCGACCCGACCACACGTTTATGTATGCCTAGGAACCTACAGACACCCGAAATATCCATTTGGACGACCCCCGAGTTAGTTACAACGAATTTTCTCGAGACGTCCGTATGTACGTATGTATGTGTGTATGTGCGTATGTGTGTACGTGCGTATGTATCTCGCATAACTCAAAAACGGTATGTCCTAGAAAGTTGAAATTTGGTACTCCTAGTGAGGCCTAGTTGAGCACCTTCCCTTTTAGCTGCATTCAGATGTTTCTAAGGGGGTCTTTTGCCCCTTTTTGGGGGGAAATCATTGTTAATTTCGATGTAAACTCAAGTGGCGTTATAATTTGTCGGACACTTGGCGATGTATCGCCAGTCTTTTGGTCGCCAAGTTTTGTCGCCAACTTGACGACAAATTTGGCGATTTTTTTTCTTTTTAAATTTGGTTTCAATTTGGCCACTGTTGGTGATATTTAGAGAGTAAACAATTGAATCACATTAAAATTGCCAATAATGGGGAAATGGCATTAAATTGGAGTAAAAGGAAGTCATGTGTTGCACATATCAGCTCTATCAGCTCGTTCTTTATGCCAACGCTTACAATGTGGAAAACTTAACTAATTCTTAAACTTATTTGCATTCGTTCTATGATAAATTTATAAATTGCAAGCAAAAAGAAAAAAAATCAGTTTTAAAATTTCAAACAACCCAATTATATAACTTTAATCAGCTCAGTTAATGTATTTTCAGTCGAAAATCCCCAAAACTTCAGGAATTTCACTCATTTTTCTTTGTTTATTCTAACACGCGTAAGAATGAAACAAATCTCGGAAAAGAACTTTATCTAAGTGTTATGGACGACGAGAAATCATTTTGTGCATAAAACGCATTAAGGAAGCTCTAAACCGGCTGTTGTAAGATCCCAAGCGTCCCTGGCATTGTTTCAAATGACAGCTTTTACTAAAGAAATGCTTTGATTTATGATACGGGCAGCTATAGAAAATATAATCCCAATTGCAATTGCATCTTCGGAAAGGCATGTTAAGGAAACGTTGTTTATTAAAGTAATTAACACAGCAATTTACAATAGAATAAGTTAAAAGCAAAAAAAAGAAAGAAAAAAGAAAATGTGTAACTTGTTTGTAAATGTACGCAATTTCTTTATTTTAACGAGGCTATAGTTAACTTCGTAGGAAGGAAGGTTATATGTGTCGATGTAATTATAGAGTGTATATTTTCTCCTTATTTTGAGTTGAAATTAGAGTTTAATAAACAGTTTTTGGGATTTGAAAAAGAAAATAGAATGGGGTCGCTTCCGAAACGTTAAAAATATTTTTTTTTATGAAAGATCATGTTT
This sequence comes from Uloborus diversus, assembly GCF_026930045.1. Classification (NCBI taxonomy): domain Eukaryota; kingdom Metazoa; phylum Arthropoda; class Arachnida; order Araneae; family Uloboridae; genus Uloborus; species Uloborus diversus. The sequence continues at coordinate 116,976,082 of NC_072736.1, forward strand.
AAAAACATAGCATTTGACAATTTAAAAAATAATATGAGTTTAATATTTTTAAAAGATTATTTTAATCGGTGCGCAGTTTCAATTTTATTTTTTACGCTTCTGCACATGGCATCACAAGTGATGAAATGGCGTTCACTGATGCCATTAGCGCAGAGTGCAATATTTAATTCGCTTCTGAATTATCATTAGCTGGAAACGCGGTAGACAGCAAGCATAAGCATTCAGCGCGCCAGTGGAGTACGCTTTAAAGGTCATCACGTGTGACGTCATAAAGACTACGCCTTATTTGAAAAGTTGGACATTAAAAAAATAATTTAAAACAAACGTTTTGAAAATAAAATATTTTCCTCGCTCCATGTTATTTTTGTTTTGCTCATTCAACTTCAGTGACTGAAAGTAGTACTTTTGACTGATGGAAACCCCATTAAACTTTTTCGGAATTGACTCAAAAATTTTAAAAATGTGTTATATTTAGGTAAACAAATGTTTTGAAATTAAATATTATTTTGTTGCAATAAGCAAATTATACCAGAAAAAATTAATCTCTATTAAGCATTTGTTGTAAAAAATTACAAATAATATTTTATTTTAGTAATGGTCTCTTGAAATTTTAAAGTTTAATCAAAATTCGGGGTGCGGTTACATAATATCCTAATTTCAAAACGCAATAAAACCCCGTTCTATGAATCAGGATGTTTCATATTTTAAAATTAATGTAGGGTTTTAATTAATCTAAGGTTTATTTTACAAATTTGAAATCATATTAGGTAGGTACAAGAGTACATACACTGAAAGAGTCCCAATTTTTGCCAACAAATTTTTTAACTTGCCTTTGAAGTGTTCATTCTTAAAGGGAATCAAGGATGGTTTTAACCAAATATATTTTGAAGCACTTTAGCTCAGTAAGGGGCCATTCTTTTTTTTTCTTTTTTTTTTTTTGGTGTAGGACTTTCAAATGTATTTTAGTAGGGTAACGTTTTAATAGGGTAATGAACAAAATTTTATTGTTTAAGAAAACTTATGTGTGACATCTTTTGAAAATAAAAATCGTCCTTTTTTTAAAAAAAATCATTTCCTTTTTTATAAAAAGGAAACGCTACTTGCGGGACAAAATGACTTTTTCGGTGGAATGGCCATATACATAATTATTTTTCAACGGCTTAAATTATTATTTCTCAACAAATGAGATATACTTCCTTTACATTGGAATTTTACCTTTAAAAAATTACAATTTGTTTCGTCATTGCTATAATAATGGAGCAAAAATTTTAAGTAATGCGGAAGCAAACTACATGAGGTTGACTTTGGATTTACCACATGCGATGCGTACAAATATATTAAAGCGTAAGTGAAAAAAAAAATTAATACAAATAATAACGTATCTGGAGTATCGTCGAATCAAATGCAAAGACTGAAAAATGTGCTTACTCATGTTTACGTAAAAATATTGAGGTCTATAGCAATATTGTTGACCAATTATAGTGTCTGAGTGTCCCGCAGGTGACGGTGGAATGACCCGAAAACACTTTTGCTAAAGCAGGAAAATGGTGCAAAGAACTGTAGATTAACCAAAATCTTGGTGAAGGTTCAAGTATTTATTTTTGAGAATGTATTCTGGTTAGTGGCGCAGTAAAGGGGGTTGGAGATTAACCTCCCACAACCCTCGATATAACAATGTTTCAAATCAAAAAATGAAATTAAAAACGTATGTAAGCACACGACTCCCCCGCCCCCTTGCGAAGATAAGCTCTGGCTCAGGTAATTATCAACAAACAAGTTTGATATGTACCCAAATAATTTATATTGATACTTCAGTGTTTTCAGATTTAATTGTGTTCGGCACCTAACATTTTGATTGTAAAAACGCGTAATTTAAATTATTGTGGTTATTTTATTTTGTTTGTTTGATCAGGAAAATAGGTTATAAATTAGAAAATACTTAAACCGAAACTAATTATTATAAATAAGACCTTAAGAATGTTTATTGCTTAAAAACAGCACAAACAAAATTGTTTTATTCAAATGTATCCCAAATCGTGCTTAAAACGTGCGTGCAAAGATTGTTGGAATTTCCATTTGATATGCACTAAAATCAATGATTTGGATTAGTATAAATAATGTCATAAAAATGTTCATTGTTTTAAAACATTACAAACAAAACTTTTTTATTCAAATTTGTAGCAAATTGTGCTTAAAACATGCTTGCAAAGATAGTCGGAATTTTAATTTTATATGTACAAAAAACAATGCTTTGGAGTGGAGCCGTCTGCAATTGCGGAAAAGGACTTTAACATAAGAAGGGATAACGTAGCGGCTTTAAACTATTTCAATAGCCTTTTCGCACTAAGTTGCCCATTACCAACTTCACAGAGCAGTAGGGACATTAAACTTTCCGGACAGTAATTTAGTGTCACTTCAGCGAGTTTCCTAGGTCATAAATAAGACCCGGACAAGATCAAACGAGGTAAGTTTATCGGCCAAGTCTTTTGTGTAATGAGAGATAATTTTGCAGGCTCTGGAAATTTATATCTGCTACTTCATACCCGTTGTCAGCGCCTAATGAATATTTATAGTCATTTTTGATGCCATTTACTTCAGTTGAACTCTCGGAAATATAAAGAACTTAGGGAAATGTGTTTCAAAAGGTGCTTTTGTGTTGCGTTTGCTTGCAGAAATTTAAGTATTTCGAATTTGTTAAAATAATGCCTTTCATTCATCCACTCTTTATTTTATTTAATGATTAAGGGTACGCGCAATGCTGTGCCAGTAGTAGACAATGACCTTTTAATAGGTCATTTGGTTTGCCAGTATATTTAGAAATAACGGATGATGAATTTCTCGCCAATTTGCTATGTTAATTTGCTCGTCCACATTATGGTAATTTACTCGTCCACGTCTCGGTAATTTACTCGTCCATGTTATGATAATTCGCTCGGTAAAATGTTCTTAAAATTGCAATAGAAAAAGAACAAACAGAATTTTTGAAAAATCGGTTCAAAGTGAACACCCTGATGCTACAAACTAATTTTGTGCAAAATTTTCATAAAAATCGACTGAACGGTCTAGGAGCTATTCGCTTTACAGAAATCCAGACTTTGAGCTTTATTTTCAGTTAAGATATTAGTGTATTAGAATAAATATACCGCAACATTTTCTCCCATTTTTTCCCCTACATGAGAAAATTTTGAAACATATACTTATGATCAAAATTATGCATCATTTATTAATTTTATTTTATTTTATTTGCTCCTTCATTGTTGATATTTTATTGATGTACAATATTTTCAGTGCCATTTTCTTCTAGTACATTTGTCAACTTTTATTAAAAATTTGACTTTTACTGTTGTCTTTTAACAGTTGGATGCTTAATTTATAAAGGAATAATTAAATTGTCTAAAACTTCTTTAAATGCTATACATGATGTAATCCTACACCAAATATTATCAATACATATACTCCCAATGCCGAAAAAACACTCCCATTGTTTGCCACAAGTGCTGTAATGTTTCAAATGCTGCAGATACAATCGTGTATCTTAAACAAAAGATGAAAATGTTGCATATTAGTGATTAAACAGTAACACTATTAAGAATTGACCTTTTGGTCATCCGAAAATTTCATATTTCATGGAACATGGACACGTAACTTAAAATCTGATTAAGTTAAATGATGCGTGTGATACATTATCTCTTTAAAAGCGCAAAACTTTTGCATCGTCACCTTTAGGGATATTCATTTAGAAGCAATTTAATAACAGAGGAAACAAACCGGAAAATATCTTTGCTTGGCTATGGATCCCTTCGACGATTAAGCGCATTTTAATACTCGGGAGTCTGCAAACCTTAGCTGCTTTAAATCTAATAACAGTTCTGAGAACAAATTATATCGAGAAGAAGACGAAATATGTTACTTAGTTTGTATCGTGGCTTTCAATACTCGAAATGAGAAGTCATATAAAAATAATCATTGCTGTGGTGAATTATAGTTAATTGTAATGTGGAGTAAAAATATTTTGAAGGGAATTGTTGCATTATTTTTATTTTTGATAAACTGCCAATGCGGATTTTGTTCAAATGTCATGCATAAAAGGAAGGAATGTTATCTTTGTTGCATTAATTATGAATTTTATTTTAATGTTTACAATAGTTTTATGTATAATAAACCACATTGTTTAAATCTTATATTCTTGAGCCTGGAAGAAATAGTAGGAGTAGTATTGTTATATGAGATGGTAACGCGTTTTGCATAAGTATTCCTCTAACAAAAGGTATATTAAAATAATAATAATAATAATAAACCACTGCATCTTAACAGGTAAAAAAGTTGTTAACTTTACAATAGTCCGAGGACTATGTTATGTTTTATTTGATAGTGTTTTACAAAGTTCATTTTCGCTTTCTCGACAAAGTATTGCAACCACGAAAAAATTTAAACTCAAATATCTGCCTATATTACAATTTCACTCGACCTCGAGAGAATGTTGATTAGCTTTATCTATGGTCCCTATCTAAGGCGCCGAGCTGGCGCATCAGCTTGAAGAGTCTTTTTTTTTTAAAGCCGGACAAAGTGAATGGGGACCTGATAGTTGACACCTTCAATTTTTCTGAAACTTTCAGGATATTTTACAAGTATGGTGATAAGAAAAAGTGAAGCTTCTTTTCTCTCTAATGTGACTTGTTGGCCCTCGAGTGGAGGTCAAAGTTTAAGGTCATGAGAAAAAAATCGAAATATATGATTGCTTTGCTTCAAAAACAATTAGTGAACAAAACCAATTCTTTCAAACAAGGATACTACTTGATACTAGGTACATGCTAGCATATTTTGGTGGCTCACTCATGGCTTTGAGGGCAAATGTCAATTGAAACTGCTACTTTTTTAAATTTTTTTGGCTTGTTTAGGCCCGGATATCTGCTAAAGCCGTGAGTAACCCTCGGAAATAAGTATATGATTAACTACTCACTACAGTATAGTACAAAGAAAAATATAAAATAGCTTTCGTTTCTCTTGGCTTTAGTAGTTAAACAGTATCAAAGTTGATTAATTTTTTTAAAATGCCTAAGTTTAGAGGTCAATAACTTTATTTGCGACGGTTCAACAACTTTGAGACACAGCTGTAGTTATAGTCCGGGTGGTGCATTTTAAGGTCCAGGTTACAAAGCTATGGCAACTAATGAACTTTTTTAATTACGTGGTCTCAAAGTTCATAATTTGAAACAAAAATAATCAGAGTTTTAAGTCAATTACTCTAAAACGCTTGAGTCAATAACTTTTAGCAAGAGCTGTAATTATGCTCTACGTGGTGTAGTTTTAGACTCATGTCAAAAAACCATGAGATCAAATCATCTTACCTAATTAAACGGTCTCAAAAATGATGATTTCAGTGTAAAAGAACGTCTTTTCACGAGTTAAAATGATTGCAACTCAAAATCCTATAAGCTCAAACTTATATACATACAAGAACGAATCAACAGCCTAATTTACTTTAAGCTCTCAAAATTTCCTGTGTCCAGTGTAATAAAATTTTCTGTAATTTTGACCACAACGTGGCAATTCTCACAAATCTGATCCGCCATTTTGGTGCACCATATTTTGGAGATTCTAGATACTCAGGATCTGGATCTCGGAAGCTGAAAATTTGCACAGGTTAGTTTCAAAGACATCTTTATACCTCTATAAAATTTCATCGCATTTGGGGATGATCGAGCAAGGACAGTTTAAGAAATTTAGGTCAGCTGACGTAGAATCACCCTGATATAACATTGTGACAATTCACATGCATCCCTTGTTATTTTTGACTTTATAATGTTCATAAATCGATACTGTATTTTAGGAAGATGATTGCAATTAGGTAAGACATTGAGTTCATAATTACAGCAGAGTTTCCATATACACTACTTAGTAATAAACTTTTATAAATAAACAAATTTATTAAATACTATTGGTACCCGCACGGCTTTGCCCGTAATAGAAAATTAAAAGTTCTTTTGGTTCACCTGTATATTTACAAATAATGTATGGTGAATTTCCTTGCCAATTGGCTTGTGCCCATGTTACGGTTCCACGTTATAATAATTTCGTAATTTACTCGTCCATCTTATGGTAATTTTGTTCTAAAAATTGGAATAGAAAAAGAACCACATCGAATTTTCGAAAAACCGCTCCGAGGTGCACACCCCCATGCTATAAACTAACTTTGTGACAAATTTCATGAAAATCGGCCGAACGGTCTAGGCGCTATGCGCGTCACAGTGATCCTGACAGACAGAAGACTTTCAGATTTATTATTAGTAAAGAAGGTTCAAAAGTAAAAATATAAATATAACGTGACAAAGAAAAAAAATATAGGTTTGTTAGACAAGATGCAGGTGAAATGTGCATAATGATTACATCAGAGTGAGTTTTTTGAACTGTCCCCTCTCGATCATCCCCAAATGGGATGAAATTTTATAGAGGCATAGAGATGTCTTTGAAACTAACCTGATACTAATTTTCAGCTTCCGAGAGCCGGATCCTGAGGATCTAGAATCTCCAAAATATAGTGCTCGAAAATTCAGATTTGTCGATCAGATTTGTGACAAGAATTGCCGTGTTGTGGTCAAGGTTACACTAGGTTAAAGTTTTATTACACTGGGAACATGAAATTTTGGGAGTTTAAAGTACCTTAAGCTGTTGATTTGTTCTAGTATTTATATAAGTTTGAGCTCATAAGATTTTGAGTAGCAAGCATTTTAACTCGTGAAAAAACGCTATTTTATACTGAAATCATCATTTTTGAGACCATTTAATTAAGTAAGATGATTAGATCTCATCGTTTTCTGACATGAGTCTAAACCTACACCACGTATAGTAGAATTTCAGCTCTTGCTCAAAGTTCTTGACTCAGGCATTTTAGAGTAATTGACCTAAAACTGCGATTCTTTTTGTTTCAAAGTATGAACTTTGAGACCGCGTAATTAAAAAAATTCATTAGTTTCTATGGGTTTTTAACCTGAACCTTTAAATTACAACAATCGGATTATAACTACAACTGTGTCCCAAAGTTGTTGACCCGTCGCGATTAAAGTTACTGACCTCTAAACTTGGGCATTTAAAAAAAACATCGACTTGGTTACCGTTTAACGGCTAAAGTCAAGAGGAACGAAAGCTATTTTATATTTTATACTGTGGTGAGTAGTTGATTATACACTTATTTCCGAGGGTTACTCACGGCTTTAGCAGATATTCGGGCCTAAACAAGACAAAAAAAAAAAAAAAAAAAAAAAAATTAAAAAAAAGTAGCCGCTTCAATTGACCGTTGTCCCCAAAGCCATGAGTGAGCCACGAAAGTATTTATGCTAGCATGTATATAGTATCAAGTAGTATCCACATTTGAAAGAATTGGCTTGGTTCACTCATTGCTTTTGAAGCAAAGCAATTAGGGACAAACGGGGCAATTATGAGTCAAAATACCATAACATCTTAATATTTTCTTAAGTATAAAAGATAAAATGATTTAATTTGGCAGAGAGTAAGCTTACACAATTTAGAAATAATTCAAATAATCTCTTGACCTAAAATTACATTATTATTTATTTTATTTAAATTAAATGAGTGATCAGAAATTACCCCGCATCGAGGCAATCATGGGTCACACATGGAACAAATATGGGTCACCCCCTTTTTTTTCAAAGTAATATCTATGACAAAGTAACTAACTATCCTAAATTATCATTTCTTAAGCCCACTAAGAGACTTTTTAATGACAAAAAGTTTTATGTTAAAGAAATAACACATTATAATTGAAATAATTTGATGTTACTCTTACTAGTCGACTACAATTGGGTATTGCTCTTTGCTCTAAGCCCACAATCATCTCTTATTCATGTTTCTATCAACTGCAAAGATTTTTCTTTTTAATTTCAACTAACTAGACTGAAAAAAATGCATTTTTTTTTCAAATAACTTCTAGAAATGTCTTGCTTGAACAAACTAAAATTTCCGATACCTTGTTCCAAAAAATTCATTTCGGCTTTTTCTTTGTCCACAATTTAAGTTATTTTCCCATTGTAGAATATGTTGCTTATCATCATACACAACGAAGTATATCTGATTTTCAAGTTACAGAAATAAATTCGGTTATATCACCCGTCTTTTAAAATTTTTAAAACAGGATTGTTTTTGCAGTTGTGTTATTGCAAATTCTTCCCTTTTCTTGTTGTCATAAAAAATTCCAAAATAAGCTTATTTTGCATTTAAACGCTGTGTCTATATCAGCTTGTTGAGATACTTTTCTTTTTCTGCAAGCAGGGTTTTTCTCATTGACTATATTTGCGAATTAGATTTCTCTTGCAGTTACAAGATAGACAAGAGAGTTTGATTTGTTATAACTACCGAATTTGTCTCCTTATTTGGTACCAAAGTGATTTGCATTAATTTGTAGCTTAATTTGCTTTTTGATGTGCGCCATAATTGCAGGCTGACATAAATTATCTTCAAAGCTGAAATTGATTTGCCCAGTCAAAAGGGCATGATACTTAAGCAGCAGTTGAAAATGATAAAATATCTAATGTTGCACTTGGAGCATTAAAGTTTCTTTTTAAGAGCGAGTTGGGCATAGAAATGAATAAGTTGAAGTTATATTATTCACGTAAAAATAAATAAGAAAAACATCTAAAATATCAGAAAATATACTGACCCAGAATTACCCCGCTAAATTGGTGTATAAATCAGCATACTTTTATGCTAACTTTTTTTTAAAAAGGAGAAAAAATGTATGTAGGTATAAAAAGCTTAGACCATTTGCTATTAAAAAACAGCACAAACAAAATTAATCTTTCAACAGTGTTTCAACCAACACGAATGTTGAAAAAAAAAATCATGATTTTCCGAGGCAATCTTTTTTGAAGATTTTTTTTACAGAAGAGTGAAAACTATTTTTTTCTCTCTTATTTACTTCACTGTTGCATTTATTTGACATTGGTATAGGAAAATTGAATATATAAGGTTGACTTAGCATAATTTAGTTTTTTTGCAAAAACATTTTTTAACAGTAAAAAATAAGTTGGTGACCATTATTTACCCCAGAAAGAGAGTGACCCATAATTTCCCCGTGTGACCCTATATATTTAACTCTTTTTTTCTTCACGACCTTAAACTTTGACCCCTACTCAAGGACAAACAAATCAGTTTTTTAGAAAAAGAAACTTCACTTTCTCTTATCATTGTACCACTAACACGTCCTGACAGTTTTACGAAAATTGAAGACATCAACTATTAAAAGTGTCCAGCTTAAAAAAAAAAAAAAAAGATGACTATTAAGGTCGGAACGCTTGTTTGAGTGGTTGTATTGTCGGGCAAGTTATCGCGTTTGGTGATTTTTTCACTGCGAAGAATTATTGGCTGCACGTGAATTGTTTATTAAATAAAGTATCATTTTTGGCCAATTTGGTAAAATCGAAAACTTTGCTCTGGTAACCCTAGCTCCGCAACAGCGAAAAAATCCGATCAAAAATAGCAACATTTAAGCTGATATGTAGGGCCTATATACCAGGGTAGATCCAAAAGTAAGGTTTTCCATCAATTTTACAAATATACAGCACTGCCTATTCTCATTGAAATTTACATCACTGGAAAGAAAAAAACGTTTCTCTATTTTTATACATAATAGTCTTTTTTTTTTCTGTGCATTATTGTCTACGGTGCCTTAACTTCTGTATCGAGTGTCACAGAATTCCACCGCCAGTGTGGGACACGACAGTCGACAAACCACTCCGTTCTTGATTGCAGTTTGGAGCTCGAGTCCAGCATTTACCACTTGTTTCCAAAGTTTAAGGAGTATTTTGATGGCCAACGTTTCTGGAGCGACGACAAAAAAAAGGAGTGAAACGCTTTCCTCAACGGGTTGGCGGTGGAATTCTGTGACACTCGATACAGAAGATAAGGCATCGTCGATAATAATGCACAGAAAAAGATGGCGATTATGAAAAAAAAAAGAGAAACGTTTTTTCTATCCAATGATGTAAATTTTAATGAGTATAGACAGTGCTGTGTATTTGAAAAATTTTTGAACCTTACTTTTGGATCAATCCTCGTTCATAGCGGCTCTGGTTGTTCCTTTTCCTCCCAAGGGGGACAGTCCCCCCTTTAAAGAGCGACATAGTGGCTCTAGCGTTATCGGTGTGTCCGAACATGCATATATACAATCCATTCTGACTGCTTCTGAGTAAGTTATCACCCATCACTTTTTTTCTCGTATGTGCAGATGTACATGTGTGAGTTTCGCTCAACTCAAAAACTGTATATATTGGCGCAGTATAGCCTATTAAGGCCCTTGCACCGTTAAAACCAATGAAATCAAACATCCAAAAACTGTTTGCAGTAGACAACTGAAAGTTTATGTGAAAAGCCTGTATGGGCCTAGTTGTAGTCCTTCGGCAGGTCAGTAATGCAATTGGCAGTCATTATGTAAAGTCCGTAACGTGAAATTTTTTTTTTGCCATAACTTTTTAATTTACCGTTTGATTTGCAAATTATTTTATTTGAGCTGGTGTGTTGGTAGGAAAAGATCAAAATAAAATAATATACTAATCAAACAGTAAATTAAAAAGTTATGGCAAAGAAGGTCACGTTACGGACTCTACATAAATGTCAAAAATATCGTGGAATGCCCCTAATACAATTTCGACTCCGATCCGGGCTCCTACAAGACTCGGGCCACTAGTTTCTTACTAGGCTGACATGGCCTCTCATCGGGCTTGGCGTAATCACAAAAATAAAAAGAAAGAAAGAAAACTGAGGAATAATGTAAAACATGATTTTTTCGATAACTAGATTGCAAAAAGGATATTTTTGAGATTCGAAATCCTTTAGAAAAATCCACCTAGAAGTAGTTATCTTTAATGTACAGTGTCCTCGACGTTTTGCTGAGATTTACGTTGCGAAGATCAAAAATTTGACTTTGATTGTTGAAATCGTATGTGCACTACATATAATGCTACATTACTGAACAATATTGATACGACTATATGGCTCTTTAATTAGGAACTTTAAAAGATAAATAATGGTAAAAGCTTCATATTACTCTTAAACTTAAAAGTGTTTTTTGAGAATAAAGCGTAACGTTAATAATAAGTGGAACTTTTAAGGTATTAATCGTAAAATAACCGCACTTGAAAATTACTCACAAGTATACCGTCCGAACATTGACTCACATCCTCGACTTTTAGGTTCAAAGTCTCAAGCTCTACTGACTCTCTGCTCCTTCAGTTGTTATCCAAAACATTAACACATATAATAGCTGCACCTTAATATACAGAGAATGAACACACAAAAATAACTGTAGGCTGCGTCATTAAGTCAATGTAGAATTTAATTGCTGATCGTTGCCGATATTTCTTGGGAAAAAGGAAATTCGTAAAAAAATACATTGAGAGAGTTATGTTTAGTTCCAAAATGTACATTATATTTTTTTAATGTTTACCTTTAGTTTTTTAAACTATACTGATAGTTTAACTGGTTAAAAATAGAATTTCTATTTTATTCGTTAATTTACATTTTTACGAAAAGTCAAAGATACAGTTATGATAAAATTAACATTTTTACAAATAAAAAATAATCATTCCTATACATATATACATATTCATATATAAAATCAAAAGCTTTATCAAACTCATGCTTTTTAAAAAGTTTTATAGGGTCTGGTGGGGTAAAGTGGTCATAAAATCGTAGGTTTTCAACTTAGGTGGATAATAAATACAATAAATTCTTTAAACACTTCAACTTTTTTTTGTTGTTATTTTACATTGCATTATTAGAGAACACGGTACATAGAATTTCAGGGAAAAAAATATTGTTTTAAGTAGTTTTATAACACTTTCATTTCCTTATGTATTTATGACCACTTTACAACATGGGGTGGGGGAAAGTGGTCATAGCATGGGGTAAAGTGGTCATAGTTTAAAATAGATGCAAAACCGTTATAAATAACCGTAATATTTGTATATTTCGATTATAGTCGAGTACAGTTACAAGTATATGCACGAGTATATGCGGGTATACATAAGCATTTATACGTGATTACCTACAGTATACGTGTCTAAGCGAGTACATACGTGTCACGTGTATATACAAGTATATACGCGTATAAACGAACATCATATGCGTGTATGCACTTCTTTCTCGAGTATATACATGCATATCTGAGTATATGCGTGTATAGTAGACATATATACGCATATATAGGTATACATTCATACATTTACGGGTATACACGAGTTATTTTGTGGATATATCCAGTGCGTGTTTGTACATGTCTACTCACGTACATATATATGGAAGCAACGAATATATACTTATGTTTACGTGCAAACACGATTCTGTACCAGTATAGACGTATATACGTACATTTACGTTTATATCAGAACATGTATGTATACACAGGTATATCCCCTAATATACATATATGCTTACAGAGTGAATCCAAGGTCTGGGGCAAAAACCAAAGAGGTGTGTGAGAGGAGAGGATATGAAGCAAAGAATCATAATGAAATTATGGTCGCTGACGCGCTACATGCACACTGAGCCAGAAACTGATGGATGCAAAACAGGCCACAAATTTGTTACACAAACATGATTTAACTGTCCGGCTGGTGGCGTGATGTTTAGGCGCTCGCCTTGCAGGTCTGTGGACCCGGATTCTGAACTGGGGATACCGGTCGGTGGATTTTCGACATGAAGAAAATCATCAGCGCACATGTCGTATGATTATGCGGCATGTAAAAGATCCCTAGGGTTTAGAACTTTTGGACGTTTGGCTTAGAACTATCTAGGAAAAAATTAAATTCCTAGTGCAATGTCGCATCAAAGAGAGCCCAGGTGCCTCCACCTGGTGGAAACTGGGCGTCAAAAAAACTACTGTGTCATATGCATTAGCGCCTTAATAGTGACACATAAAACACTGATGCATTGTAGGGGAGCGCACTAGGTCTGGTTTTGGTCCAGACGCCTCTTCAGGTGAGTCTCTTGTACAGCCCAATTGGAAAAAAAAAAAAAAAAAGATGATTTTAACCAACATTTTAGTTTTTAAGAAATATTTAGAGCAGATGTTAAAGTTACGGCCTGTAGTAGCTCTAATCCACGCATCGCAACAAAGACACAGCGACTGATAAAAGTTTTTTGAAAGTCTCATTATTGCAACAGAGAGTGCTTTGTGATTACGACGCATGTATTACTGCAACCGGCCACAAAGTTCATCAATCACTTTAACACTTTCTTAAGATCTAAAATGTTGTGTGAAATTGTCTTTGTGTAATAAATTTGTGACCTGTTTTGCATCCCTCAGTTTCTGGCTTTGCGTGCATGTAGCGCGTCAGCGTTGTGTTTGTGACCATATGTGTCTTATGATTCTTGTTTCTTCTACTCCCTTCTTACATCTTTTAAGAATTTGCCATTTGCCAATTATCATATGCTTGAGTGTAAGTGTATACTCGAGTTACGAGTTCGTACGCATACGTGTCTACCTGAGAAAATAAGTGTTTGTATATATACGAGTATAAGCGGGTATATACGTGTTTTGTCGAACGTATACCTTTATAGACAAAAAATACTTGCAGATACCCATATACTACGCGTTTATTGGTGCATTTATGTGAATGCATATGTATACGTGCCTACACGAGTATATGCGCATGCATACACATATACTCGTATATTTAACCCTGTTTACTGTAAAAACAATACATATTAAGTAAAATTAATATTTCATTTGTGTCTGCCTCATACTTAAAGATTACGTGACGTTAGAAGGACAATATTCGTTAAGCCTAATATTATGACCACTTTACCCCATCTTACTTAAATTGTTCTGAAAAATTAACCAAAATAGATTCAGTTAACTGCTAATGAGTAAGAGTTCTTGAGACATGTAGGAAGCTTCCTGTGCAGTCAATCTGTTCATAATTCTAACAAACAAAATTTTCCAAGAAAGTTAAAAGAGGTGTTCAGATTTTGAAATTTTTCATATTCACACAAAGTATTTTATTTTACCAAATAAAATTTTGCCAGATGTGAAATTTTGTATTCAAAATGTAGTTTCTAACTGCCCTATCCTAAAATAAAATTTTCACGTTCATTCGAACATTTATTTCCAAGCTATAGCCATTTATCTGACGAATGACCACTTTACCCCATTGACCACTTTCCCCCACCAGACCCTACTCTGTCACACATACTGTCTAAAAAATGCCTTAACAGAAAATTTTTGAAAGGATAATTACTTATGGTTAAAACATAAATTAATGTATCGAGCTAGTCAAGCTTTCTCCTGACAGTTTGATTTTTTTTTTGTTATTGCTAAAATATGGTCCTATCGATCAAATACTAAAGGTTTTAATGACACTGAATAGGAGTCCCATATCTTTAATTTCTTTTGCATAAGAAATAAGCTTTAAGTAAAAGTGGATACATTTTTAAAATAATTTTAAAAAACACTAAGTCAGGTGACATATTTATGTAGTAATTATATGAGCATGTCAACTGGACAAGTCAGTTTCCTTCTTTCGTAATGTATAACAGCAAGAAATAGAACGAATAAAATGGTTTTAGATGCACCAGAAGGATTCTCGTCAAAGCTTATAACTGGATGCGTGTTTTGTGACTGAAGAAAAAAAGCTAACATCAACAATAGTTAATGGAAGGAAAAAAAATAATTAAGTTTTTCCCGCTTTGTCATAATACCACAACTAATTCAAGCAGAAATTTAGAAAAATCTTTTTCCGGATTTTGTTTTTCATCATATGTATAGAATTTCTTATTGAACGACAATGATATGGTTTCGTAAGATAATTTGATTAGACAAAACCCTGCCCAAAGTAAAATAAAACAATCAAGAGTATAAATTAATAATATATTTTTAGCGTACATATTTTACTCCCACATTTTTGCATACATTTTTTATCTCTTAAAACTTGAATTTGTTAGATTTTTTAAGATAATGTTATATTTCTTAACAAAGCGTTCATGCTGGAAGATTAATAGTGTAATCTCGCGTTTATATTACTTCAAACTTTAAATCCTGCATTTCAGTGAGAAAAATTCATAAACATAAAGTCCCTGACATTTCCAAGAAACGTTTTTTTCTCCAATAAAAATGTTCTGAACCTTTTAACCAATTCCAGCCGAGGACTTCAGTTTCGTGCTTATTAGCACTCGCCTTCAATTTTCGAGTTGAACCGAACCATTACTTCGGTCAATCGCCTGGTTAGTGCTAATTCTGAATTAGCTACCAGTTTGTTTGACACTCTAGGCTCCCTTAAGAGGTTTTCCACCTCCAGCTCAGTCACTCCTATGCCGGGCTGATGAGTGCTAATAAGCACGAAACTGCAGTCCTCGGCTGGAATTGACTGAGCTGGCGGTGTATTTCATGTATTAATGTCTTAGCCCCGGCTATAGGGCGGTAACTTACTGAACAATTACTACATATTCATAATTTTCTTCAAAGGAAACATTCCCTATTGTAATTAAGGCTTGTATACGTTTACCCGCACCACCCTAATTAGAAGAATTGTAACGGTGACGTACGGTCGAGCCCGCTTATTAGAATATCGGTTAAAAGAATATCCCGTTTAATGTAATTAATTTTCAAAACACCAAACCTTCCGAATTTGACGTTTTGATCCCGGATTATGGAATGTGCCGCATAATAAGTTTTCATGTCAAATTGGGTGTTGCAACTAGCGGGATTTACTACCTAGAAATCTTAAAGCACAGCTTCGATTTATCCAAGCTGCACAGAGGGTCTCATGCTCTGAGTTTGAATAGAGAATATTGAGTTTGGGCTCCTCCTCTTTGTCCTTTAGACCGTTTAAAATTGAACATGAATTTTGATCTTATGCTAAAAGTTTCTGAGAGAGATTTATGTGTTTTGAAAATAAGATCTTATGCAATGAAAATAATTGAGGTTCACTATCCTGAAAATGATTTAGTACATGTCTTCACAAATGTGACTGTTAGTGTACTCGAATAACCCAATATTTAGGGGTTATTTCACTGTGTGTGAAATTTGCCCCTAAATATTTTGGTAAATTTCACACTTATGTGCCTGCCATGTGTGTTTACTGCCGATAAAAAAAAAAAAGATGTTCAATATTTTTAATTGTTCTTTCGATGTGCAAAGTTTTATTCCGATCAGTACTGACACTTGGGTAGGGTTGCTTGTCAGTGTATCCCCAAAAAACGGTAAAATATCCCATTTAGGGGTAAATTTCACCCCGTTAAAGGTGTTTGTTGCAGATAAAAAAACAGATGTTCAATATTTTTATGTGTTCTATCGATGTGCAAAGTTTTATTCAAATCTGAGATTCATACTTGGGTAGAGTGTTCCTTGTAAGTTAGAGAGATCACATTATAATAGAACAGGTATTGATAGTTAATTTTTTAGTTTTTACTTCCCAGTAAGACCACTTTGACGGTGAAGTTGAAGCTATAATTGTGGTGGCTATGCAACAAATGCCGAACAGTAGCCAGTTATACTGTCGGATATTAAGAGTGCGCTTCAAGAGTTTCTGAATGACCAAAACATTCTACATAGCATTTTAGAGTGTAGGCTTTAACTTGAGAAACTGGCACAGACAATTTTTATTCCAATAGATTTCTGCGCATTGCGGAATTGTGGGAAATGAAAATGAAAACGTTACATACTGGCTAAGAAAAGAGTTTTTATAGAACAACAGAAGAACCGCCCGCTTCATGCGTTACTTTTCCGTTTTTGCCCGGTTTTCTATGCTATGCTATGCTATGCTTGTTAACCTGACCCTTAGGAAATATCTCAAGAAAGATATGATGACACGTGGTCTTTATAAGAGATAGACGCCTTTGGGGGGAGGGGGGCGATTTCCAGCCATCTAAGAAACACTGCAGTGGCTTATGACTGTTTGCTAGGCTAGACCATTTCTATGAAATAATATTGGTGTATTTCCCAGAGTGGATTTATACAAGACTCTAAATATCCACTGACGTTGGAACATTTAAATAATTTTAGTGTGCTATATCTGTGTAAGGAAATTGTTTAAACATACTCGTCAGTTCGTCAACTAATGGCTTAGGTGCTAATCCTCACAGACTTGTAAAACGAATAAAAAATCTCCTAGAAAATAAGAATTTGAAATAAAACAGCTAATAATGTTTCTAAATGAAGGTAGTTGTTTCCCACGCAACTTTTAAAGTACTTCTTTTCTAACATATTGTCTTTCTTTCAGACGTTTTGAAAAGAAACATATAGTTATGGTCATACTTGGGTGACCCAACCCTTTTTGTGTACCAAATAATAATAAATGCAGAAAAGAGCGGTTCCTGAGATAACGACACCCACTTATGGAGATAAGTAAGAACTGGCATATAGAATTATACCGGCACCAACTCAACAATAGAGGCAAAGTTCTGAAGGGGAGGTAAGTTTCTTGGAAGTATGCAACCATATAGAAACTGATTTTCTGTTTATATTATTTCTACTTTTTTTGAGATAAGTAATTTCAATTTTTTCTAATTTGTAATTAAATTAAATCCCGTTGTTTAATTTAAAAAAAACACACATAGAAAACATCGATTACTGAGTTGTATAAGCTATTTAAAGAAAAATGTTATTTTAGTTGATTATAAGCATAATTAACTTTGTTTATATCCCATTATATAGTTTTGAAATGAAAATAAACATAACCGATGATAAACTGGATTATTCAAATGAAACATTCCAGTATTTTTTGGGCGTGTTCATTACTTTCTTTTATGGCAAAATATTAATTAGGTACAGACTTTTTGCTCTCCCCCCCCCCCTTCGGCAAAATTTGAAATCACATGAATATTTTTACTGTAAACTAATTTTCCCGTAAGTATAATCACAGCGCGTTTTAGTATAATGTGATAGTATAAATAAACTTTGAAAACTTTTAAAGCAAAGAATTTGAAGTTGAGTTTGGTATGAATGGAAATTTCTTTATTTTTTCTCTATTTGATAATTTATTTATGTAAATTTCTTTTAAATTTCTTTATCCACTTTGCTTTTGATTTACTATCGAGTAGTATTTCAATACTTTTTGTTTCGAGTCGTGGAACTAAATATAAAGCATTTGAAAGATGCAATAAATATTTAAAAAATATATGCAACGTATTTTGCAGCAGCAAGATATAGACATGTGTTAGTCTATGGAATTTTTCGTCATCTTCGTTTTGAGGGATGCGTGGGCTACAACCCTTTCGATTAAGAAATATGGTTTATAACAGTGCAGGGCCAATAAAAAAAGTCTCTTCATTACAATTCAAAGTCTTAATGTCTATCAATCATTTATCTGTTAAGCATGTTGTTCTTTTTGATGATCCGTTCATCCAAGAATATTTCATTTCCTGTTCATTAAGCTCAATCATTAGAACGGCTTTGTTCACTTAAAAAAGTTGCAGTTGATCTCTTTCCAAGAACTACTCACCTTCATTGAATCAGTAAAATTCATTGAAAAAAAAAAAAAAAAAACTTCAATTACCTAAATCTAAGAAAACAAAAGTATAGTTAAAATTGTTATATAAAGGCTTCGATATGTAAAGCATCAACACAATGTTCCAAATCCCAAACCGTTCATCGTTCAAATGAAGAGGCCTTAATTTTTAGGAGTCTTTCTTTTAGACGAAACGAGTTTAAATCGTTCGTTCACGAGGGACGCATTTCTGTGATAATATACTGTGGCTCCCAAAAGTATTCGTACACTTACGATTTTCAATGAAATTAGGCCCTATCCTTTGGTTAAAAGTAATATTTCGGAATAGGTATTTAATTATGAGATCTATGATCTATTTTCAACAAAACTACATGAAAATTGTTAATAACATAATAAAATTAATTTTTTAAGAATTCAATATTAAAAGTTGCCAGAAACTTTATCTCACCAAAGTCTTCGTACACTTTGAAGAAAGGTATATATATTAGTAAATAATCTAACTTTTTACTGAGTTATTATTTAGTGAGTTATTATTTATTAAGAGTTATTATTTATTAATTTCATGCAGCATTAACAACAGCTTTTAAACTGCTGGGAATATATTTCATTGTTTTTACTTAATTTTTTTGTGCAATTTCTGAGTAAGTGTTCAACCGCACATCGATTCTTACTGTTTCTCTCTCGCTTTTCGTTTCAATGTTGTATTTTCGTAATCTAGCCTCCAGATTTCTCTAAATATGTTACATTTAGTTCAAATCTTGCGATTGAGGAGATATTTTTAATCTTAAGAACTTTTTTGAAACACCAGACTCAAGCGCTGAAAACCGTGTGCTTCTTATCGTTATCTTGATTTAAAAAGAAAAAGTTGTTATAACCACATTTTGCGTTAATAGTTTAAAATTGTTTTATAAAATATTTAAATGAACAGCATGATTCATTATTTCATCAAAAAATTATAAAGTCCTGATGTTGATCCAACAAAGTTCTTAAATTCCTCATTTTTACTTCTACTTACAAGTATACAACACTCTAACCAAAATGTTAAATTTATTTTCATCTGTAAGTAGGACGTTATCTCACAACGTTTTGAGTTTGTTTATCATTGATTTTGAGACGAAAAGCGTTCTGTTTTTCGCGCGAGCAAGAAAATTTCTGCGAGAAGTGGTCCCATTTGATCCAGTTAATCAGAGAACTTGGCGAACAATTTTGGATGAAAATTAAACGCAAAAATTTTTCATTAAATTCTGCAGAAACTTTTACAGCACTCAAATAAGTATTTTTCATAATTGTTTTAACTTTGAATTTCCAATCACGCTTTGTTAACTTTGCCGGTCAAACTTTTCTTGCCTTGTTTTCGATCCGATTCTTTTTTTAAAGCCTTTTATCAAGCACTTCACTATAGAATGGTATAAATTAACTAATATAGATTCATTTCAAACCAATTTACCGCTACTTTGAAGAAAAAAAAATCAAATTTCGAATGGAGTCTGTTGTTTTTTTACGAATACCAGCTATTTAAAAGTAATAAGCAGAATATTAGGGAATAAATAAAAAAAAACTTAATGACTTTACAGTGTCAACACAATGCAAAGATAATAAAAAAAACGACATGTGATAGCTTTAATCATGAATTAATTCGAAAATATTTCAGTGTACGAAGACTTTTGTTTTGTATTATTTCTCTGTCTCTTCGTTTTTTGATAAATTTCAAAAATAAAATCAGGCAATATTTTCAAAAAAAAAAAAACCTACTGAGTTTTATTTATAATGACATAGGAATGATGTGAAAAAACATTGGACTTCATTTTCGAATTCAGTTTCGTGGTATTTTGGTTTTACTACAAAATTTCAAGGCGTACAAACACTTTAGGGAGCCACTGTATACCCATCTAAAACGCTACTAATATCTATCTATTTTTCTTTGGATATCTTTTTCTTCATATAAGTCATCCGCTTCAAATTTATTTATGACAAACTTCTTCTTAAGGGGGAAAAAAACAAGTTAGTCTGCTTGCACTGAAGATGGAGCTTCTTGTAACACTGAAACAGGTGCATGCGCATTTTCATTGCAAATTTGTGCGACTTAAGGCTACTTAACATTGAATACTCAATGTTGCGTTCAGACAGATATAGTGAAATCCCATTACAACGAACTTTAAAGCACCGCGAATATCTATCGACGTAACGGGGATCCTGTTGTAATTAGAACCCCTTGCAAAGCACAGGCTGGCTTATCCGATATTTTGGTTCCAAGACAGCTTTGGATCCAACCTTGTTTCTAGCATTTATAAATACGTAAAACATTCGCTGGTTGCTATGTCGTCAAACAATGGATGATACGCTGAGTAAAATGTTATTTAAGGCAAATCTGGAAAGATAACTTAGTTCACAAATTCAAGAAAAATGTATGGGGAAATGTTTACTAAAATCAATCTCATTTTCACGCCTCACTTGTTTTTAATTTGTATAATTTAAATCTTCTTCATTTTTACAATAAAATAATTAAACATTAATCAGGCAACACATCCAATGCTTTGGCACCAGTTTTCTGCAACGAGGCTTTTTGTACAAATACTAATTTTGTCCCCTGACAGTTATGGAACCAAAATGTCGGATAAGTCGGCTTTCCGTATATAGGGGCCTTTGTTGTAATGGAACCCAAGCAGTGCAAGAGAAATAATTTGGGACGAAAATTGCTGTATTTGTACTTGTTGTAACGGGATTTCTCTGCATCAACAATTCATCCAACAACCGTATAATTTTGAAACGCTCAAAACATCTATAGATTGTTCTTAACCAGTATATATTAACTGCAATATTTCATTGCACGCTTTTATAAACGTATCATAAGAAACAAATAAAATGCTGCAAAAGAAAAGCGAAAATACGATCTTGGAGCCAGAATCTAATAAATGTGAGTGACAAAAAAACTTTTTATACACAAAAGGATAAAAAGAACTACTTTATAAGAAGCGCAAACAAAAGTAGAAGGAATATTTATGTGACTTTTTTATTTCCTCCGAATCTGAAAAGCTATTTTCAAAGGCATTTAACGGGAACATCTTGATTTTTCCTCCTTTTCAAGTTATGTTTTAATATTTATACTCTTCTTATATGTATTATTTTAAAACGTTTGTAACTGAAGAGTATTTTTAGACTTTTAAGTTAAAATTTGAACTAATTTGTATTCTATTGGCTTTAATTGCATTCGCTTGGTAAAATGTGGGTGAAAACATAAAACTCGAGGTAAGATAAGCATCAAATTGCACTTACTTTGGATGTAACCATATTACATTACTGATTTTCAAAAATTTCTCAACTATATTATAAGTAAACTATAGTTATGTATGAAAATTGATTCCGATATGCAAAATAGCGACAGCCCAGTTACCAAAACCAGAGACTGTAGTTTCGTCCTTGTTATGCACTCATCAGTCTGGTATAGTGAATAACCTAGCAGAAAGCAGATGTCATCTCATTGAAGTTGAGAGTGACAACAAACTGGTAGATAAAGTAAATTTCTATCATCGGCAAAATTCCCCACCATGGTAAGGTTTAACTCGTAAATCGAAGGTAAAGCTTGGGTATAAAGCAGTAAGTTACAGCCCCTAAGTCTTGCCTTAGGCAGAACTACAAGCAATATACCAATAGCCCAATTATCACATTCGTATACTTCAGTTTCGTCCTTGTTATGGACTCATTAGTCTAAAATAGTGAATAACCGCGCTGGAGACACATGCTATTTCATTTGAGATGACATCTGTCTCCAACTCTGTTAAAATGAACTGAACTTTTAGTGAAATTATAATTTTAAGTAGCTCAGAGTAAACATCCCGCTGCAAGAAATATACTGACAGTCCGGTTATTACATTCAGGGACTGCAGTTATAACCTTATTATAGCTTCAACAATCTTAAATACACGACAACCGAGCTGAAGGCAGTAGTGGAATACCTACGGGATCCAGGAACACCCCCACGAGAACTTTAAGGATGGACCCTTACCTTCCGCAGCATTTCATAGAAATTCCATAAAACCATTAAAATTTGCAATTCATTGAGGAACATAAAATGATCACTCTTGAACTAAAGATAGGATATATTTTCAGTTATATACTAGCTGCGTCGCTCGGCTTTGCACGGTCTACCTCGAAAATAAAAATTATGTCAAGTGACGCGTGCTCAAAATCAGGCTTGAACAAAATCGAAAAAAAAAGAAAAAACAGTAAAATTTTGCTGCAGATGGAGGAAAATAACCAAACAGTACACATTTTAAGTCCCCCGATTGCAAGAAAAGCCTTTAAAACAAAAACCAGAATTTTATTTGTTCATATTCGAGAAAAAATGGCAACAGATCTTTCTTTTCGATGATTTTCTTCATGCTACAAATTTCAATAAAAGCATTGTTACGGAAAGTTGAGATAAAGCACTAAATAATTTGAATGGAGAAACATGGATTTCATCATTCGAATAAGGATAGATATTAATCCTTCGAAAAATAAAGATTTTATGCCGAAATCTGTCATAATTCATAGTTTTTAATTCATATATCCGCTAATTATTATCGGAGAATTATGTTAAAAAGCCAAACATAAAGACGGAAAAATTAGGAATCTATTGATAATTGATTCGATGGTCAGTTCATTCGCGTTCGGGAGAAATAACTTGGACATAGGTACATAGGTACATACGCTCAGTTTTTAATTATATAAGATGTTTCACAATGTTTTTTTCCCCAAAATGGTTTGAATCTTCAATAGAATTTGATGTGTAGAAACGCTAGAAGAATATGCACAATAAACATGATCTGCACTTATTAATAGAAATAAAAAATAATTTTTAATAAAATGGTGAAAAAGACGAAAACATTTCAAAAATTATCTTATAAAATGAAAAAGAAAAACATATTTAAAAAAAATTAACTTTTACTTAATCTAAAATTAGCTTACTAAACAAGATCAATAAAAAACAGGAAGAATCATAGCACGTAGTTCGCTTCTCTAAAAACAGCCGATTATTTTTTATAAATTGCAATTTTTGCATAGTATCGTATTTTAAAATGTGATTTAAAACTAACGAACGTAGAGAGGAACTAGACACTTCAATTTTTCATTTATTAATGTTTGTTTATTGATTTTTTGCAATTATATAAAATTCGTATTTTTGCTAAAATACTAAATTTTGTGCTCAGTAAAGAGCAGAATAAGCACTTCCGCAAAAGGTTATTTTGAGAGTTTTATTTTCGGCATTTAGATTGTTTTTTCCTGGGAATGAACTGGTCTGTTATTTCACTTTTCAAAAATTAATAAATTCGAAAAAATCACCAACTAATAAAAAGAATACTGCAGTTGTAATTTGTTGAAATATTTTTGTATTTATCAATGAAGATTCAAAAAATTAGTACAATTTTACGATCATAGTTCATTGATTCCTTTTATCATATTCTGCAAACTACACGGAAAATTTCATGGATTCGTGCTTGAGTGGATCCATGAATCTTCCGTACTGGTTCTGTCATGAAACTTCAGAAACATATAACAAGTGGAATAAAATGTAAATGGTGAAGAAATTTACAGGAATCATATTACGACTGGTGATTTTCTGGAATAGGTAATACGAGGCATATCCATAAGAAAAGAAATGCGGTAATAAAAATAAAGATTTTATGGATAATATCACTTATCAGAAAGATTATTTACAGCGTATTATTTCATATATTTTTATTTATTATCAATATTAAATTATCGGAATTAGTAATCTGGAAGTTTTGCTATATAAGTACATCTTTATAGGTGTTTTTTTTTCCCTGAAAAAACGTAATTTTACACCCCCTTATTTTTTTATGCAAATTCTGCTTGAGTTCAGTTCTGATTTTTAAAAAAATGAACAAAATCAAACCGTGGACGATTTGTGATAATAACGACGCGAATTTTGCTCTCTAAATAAATTTTAAAAACAACCGCTGTCATGTAAATGTGAAAAATCAGAGCAACACTTACTTCGGCCAATTGAGGATGATAAGCAATTCGTCATTGATTCAAAAAACAAACAAAATCAAAAAATTCATTTTGTCCTAATTTATGTAATGCAATACCTGGAATATTTGAAACAACTCTGCTTGTTACTTTTTAAAACCAAAAATTCGCTTTAAAAGACATTAAAAAACTGTAATTTTTCTTTCAGTTAGAAGTGATGCGTATTCAAAAGAATTATTTTTCTAGATTTATCCAAATAAGGTTTTTTAGATAGCTCATTAACAATTGAAATTATTGCAAAATTTGTCGAACGCTTTTGCCGTAAAGAATGTAGTTGTTCACTTGATGCTAAAGCAACATAGGATGTCTGGTACATCCTCAGCATCCTCATCTCAAATAGCAAATTCCTTTTTTTAGCAGATCCAGTGCTACGCAAAAGCTTAGTGTCGGTTCAATGTCGCTTGAACTAACATACACAAAACATAATTAATAAACATAGTAAACTGATGAGTCCACAACAAGGTCGAAACTGCAGTCTCTGGATTACATAAAAGGCCTGTTGGCGAATTGCACGTAGTTCTGCCTGTGCATTGGTTTAAAAACGGTAACTTACTGGTTAAACTGACTGCAATTCTTGGTCATGAAACCTTCAAGTCAGTTTCAGGAGTCAATTTTTTTTATTAAGTAATTTTTTTTTCTATTATTTTCGTTATCAGTATTGTGGAATTTATTAATGCGATGAATAGTTTTCAATGTCTATTCCATTACTTTAAAGTTTGATTTCTCTATTTTTTACAATATCAAAAATGTGCATAGATTTACTCGAATTTTCTGTCTTTCTTCACATTACTTTTTTGCTAATTAGTTTAAATGAAATACCTCTCTGACAATAATGTCTGAGGAGGCAATATATACCCAAATGCTGTGCCAAAAATAGCTTTCCATACTAATTAGCAAAGCTTAACCATAATACTACTATCAGCAATACTCAAATCCTTTGGATAATTCCGGAAACAACCCTATACAATTCCACACAGTTAATCCAAAACCTGTCGTGCGCGTCTTAACAGTCAATCGACTTCAAAAGTCATTTGTAAACTCAGGTTTGCCAACAATTCCTGGCTCATGCAGTTAGTGTTAAATGCATACATTAGACTTGCCACCGATTGTCTAAAGCTGAAGACTCCATTTATAACCAAAGGGTTTCCCAATTTCTCAAGTCAGGAACCTTGATTCAGAAATGTCGTGATTAAACTCGCCCAGCCATCCCATTTCATATTTCCATATCTATATTAGAGCTAAAGACGCTAATACGGGCGATGTTTCACGGTCAGTGTAATGGTAAACTATTTGCTTTCAGGCTAAGGTGTTATCGATTGGATTATCTGGGAGGACGCTAAATGCGTGAACCTTACCTTCATGAATATGTGAACTATGGGTAACAATTACCTTTGTCTCTTAGGCCTTGGATGAGAAATATTTAGGATTTAAGGGTTGGTAGATTAACTGTAAGACAATTCGTCAGAACGGATTGTTTTAGAGATATAGTATTATTTTTAGAAGATATCGCTTACGAGCGACAATAGTGTCACATCTATAAAATTTCTCAAACTGAAAGTTCGCAAACACTTTGAAAATTGGAAATTTTAGCATTTGGAAAGTTTTTTATTCTTGTAATTAGTTCGCAAATTGAATTTTAATTTTTTGCTAGTGTTTACGAACTTAGTAGAAGTAAAAACTGCAAGCTTTAATGAACTGCTGTAGTTTAGGCTACAGAACGATTTTAGAAACCAATGTCATGATTTTCGAGCATATTATAGCTACATTCTGACCACCGATTAGATGGAAGAGCAAACTTCCGGTTTACAGGCGGAAATGGACACATCTATTACTTTTTTGGGATGCCAGCTTTTGAAGATGTATGTTAGCGTTTAAAGAAAGCAGAGTCACACTCAAATAAGAGATCACGAGCATCAATTTTTTACTTTTTTCCCCTTATTAAGGTAGACTGGTCTTAACTGGGTGTTTGCTATTTTCATATAATCTGTGGTTAGACTGTATGAGTGTAATTCAATAACTCAATGAAAATTTTGAATCCCTCTCTATTTTTTAGTTTTACAATGGTTTAAATTTTATTCTACTATAATTAAGAGAGAAGTTAGTCATTTGTAAGAACACACTTTTTATTTTTTTTTGCACATTTTGGAGTTTTTTTACAGGCCTATATTTTGACCAATTTTTAAAATAGGTATCTAAAACTTGGCTGATCTTGTCATATGTCTCTTGCATGCCACATTTTTATTGACACCGGAAACGGTGAGGTCAAGAAGGTTTTTTTTTATCTCACATGGAGCTCCTCATAGGCAACTAGCTCCGCGATGGGGTAAGATTGCGAGGGATCGTTTGCCCCCTCAAATAATATTTTCAGAAAAGTCCTGAAACACGTCAACTTTAGTTTGCTTAGTTTTTCAAATTTTCACTCATTATTTGAATTTTTGTAATTATCATTAAAAATTTAAAGAATATATTGTACCCTCTAATGTCCCAATTGTCTAATTTTTAGCGGTAAATTTCATCCTGTTAAAGTGTCTGTTACCGTTAAAAAAGAAAAAATAAATAAATTAAAAAAAACACGTGTTTAATATTTTTAAGTGCTTTATCGTTGTGCAAAGTTTTAATCCAATCGGTTATTCACACTTGTGTAGGGTTGCTCCTGACTAGTATTGCTTCTCACATTTGATTTCATCACGTAAAAGGGTTAGATATAGATGCGTCGTTTGTCGCAATAATATCTCGGCTGAGTGCTGACAAGTTCAACACAGTGAGTTTATGAAAGGTAAACCATTCTTTTGGGCAATGGGAAGAGTGGATCGATGTACTGTCTTGCTAAAAGCAAGACAATGCATCGAACCACTGCATTTAGGAGCTCCTATAAGTTAACAAATCAGCAACAAATAATTTTGAGTTACTTAATGCATTTATAATTTTTGCCAGCCATTTCAGATGTAAAATGGTTTTTTGACGTCGAAGCTAAAAGTGTCTCATACCATAAAAAAGCCATCGCCTAGTTTCCTGCTGATGTGTTTTTTGGATCTTTCCTCAAGTGAATCGATTTTTTTCAGAAAGGGCATAAGTTACTTTCTTTAAAAAAAAAAAAAAAAAAAAAAAAAAAAAAAAAAGAGAGCTAGCTATGGTTTTTCCATATTAGTATGTAGTGAAATCGACTAGTGTAGCTTAGAAGTCAATCCTTGTACTAGAAAGCACTTTATTTTGGGGGTCACATTTTTTGTTTGTCCCGGACTTATGCCTTTTCTGCACTAAACGCGAATAAAGGAATAGTAAGACGACGCAATGTGAATATATGGTAAGATCAGAGAAGAATCAGATTTTTTGGCGTAATGAAATAAATATATTATTACGGTAATGATAGGTTCGTCAGTTTGGAGGTTATGGGAGTGAGGGGGAGGACTCGAAATAAAGGAAACTGAATGAAATTCGCTAATTTCTCAGGGATTTTATTAGCATCACTATAGGAACTGCGAAAAAACTGTATGATTTCAGTGAGATATACGCTGGTCAAAATAAAAACAACACTGCAGGAGACTTTTTCTAGAAAAAACGCCGAAGAAGTTTAAAAAGATTTCTAATGACTTTCCTCAGAGGACATTCGTTTGTCCTTTGCGACCGATATTTCAGAACAGTAAAACGAATGTTACAGAGATATGACGGATTATTACGACGTGAAATCCAATCTGTTTCAGTGAAATTCAGAAATTACATCAAGGTTCACTGTCAGATCCGTCATCTGTTGAAAACAATGAAATCTATAGCTGCTAAAACAGGTGCTCTTAATTTTTTTTTTAAGAAGACAACTCCCAGATTGAGATTTTGGAAAAAAAAGTCTACTGAGCGACAAGTTTTTTTTTTTCCAATTATCATCATTCATGAATGATGATGCTTAAATATTCAATTAAACATCAAAGAAAAACGGTTTTGAGCTAGCTATTTTATAGACGTGTTTTCAAGAGCATATTGCAAAGCGTAACGCTTATCTTCTGAACTACCTTTGCCAATATTGAGTATAACTGGAAAATTTTCATACTGCAGGAAGAAATAACAGATATCTAGATGATTATTCAGTGCAATTTAGAACATAATCATATTAATATGTGCATCGAACTTGATACACAAAACTAGACAAGAGAAGGGTAGAAAACGATTTCCATGGAGGATGCATCATATGAATATAAATAAAGTTTTATACACATGTAAAACCTTTGCTTTTGATTCTCATTTTGTTAGCATTTGTGTACATTTTTTAATTTTTTTTTTACACCAGACTTTATTATTTCACAAAACTAAGACGAGAGAAAGAGGTAAACGCAAGACGTATTTTCTTAAGATAATGAATTTATGAATACGGACCTCACTAGTTATTTCGTCACTTTATTATTGTATTTTTTATTATTATAAATCAGTTTGAAACAAATATGTTTCACTTGATTTACATTTTCATCACTCTAAACTAGCCTTTCATGATATTTATTGCAGAAATGGCATAAGTCCAAATTAAAAAATAATAATAATAATTTTAGTGACGAAATGAAACTTAATTTAAGATGAGGTCACCACTCTGCTTGTGGCTGGAGTAGTCATATTTTGTTTTGTAGAATTTAGTTAATTTCTGAATGAAATAATCACTTTTTATTAATTCCTGAAAAGTTGCATCAGTGGGACTTATGCCCTTTCTGAAATAATCGATTCAAGTAAAGGCCAAAGGAAGGAGAACCCTTCTAGATAAACCAAATTCCGTTTTTGTTCGTCAAAATAAAAAATTACACTCATCCATTCTTCGTAAAAATACACGCACTTTTCTACAGATTGAAGTATTGCTAGTTTCTGGCCCCTGTTCTAAAACATGCCTTCTAGCTAATAAGTACTTTTTGATGAATCCTAATTCTTTTGTTTTTCTGCTTTGTAATAATGGGTTTCTTTTAGGACGCAGAGCTTTCATCTTTTTTAGCGACTGCAGCAATATGAAAATACCCAATTACAATTCGTAAGACCTTTTGTTGCTCTGACAACCTGATACTTTTCACTTCCATTATTTATAATGAATCTGCTAAAATATATTCACTGAAATAAGAACCAGTCAGTACTATTGGTAGCAAAATGTATTCTGGTTTTAGGTTTAGACATTATTTTTCTGACAATATCTAAAGTTCGTCAGTATTTGCATTTTGAAAAAAAAAAAAAAATCCTTTATTTCCCCCGTTAGTTGTCTTTGATTTTGAAATTCTAATTCTTAAACGGATGAGTTTAGTTCAGGCCCACATTTTGAAAAACCAGTTTATTAAAGAAAACAGTTCAAAATATTAAAACGTATTCTTGGCTCCTTTAATGGTCCATAGGTTTTTTTTTCTTCACGTTTCATGAAACAACACCCATAACTCCTGGGGTGGTGCGGTGCTCAAACATCCTCTAAAATATTTAAGGAGGTGCTGAGCACCACCGTCAGTAGACAGAAGAAAGGAAAATAAATTTCAAAAATAAGAATGACTTTTAGGCTATAGATCTACGGTAACGGAAAGTAGCTTGTAATTTGTTTTTCTACTCAGCTTTTTTTTTTTTCCTTTTTGATGGCAATAATGCCAAAAATATTGAGATTTCATGAAATTTATTCTCTCTTATTTAAAAGTTATGTAACTTTGTTTACTCTTGAAAATGCTACATTTGATTTTTTTGTATTTTTTTCTGTACAAGTGAAAATGTTCGAAGGAAATTTCACTAATCAATACTTTTAAACACGGATTTTGAAAAAAAAAATCCTGGAATTTCCCAGAAGCGATTGTAAAATTGTGAATTATTTGACGGGTGCAATTCTTTTATTCTCGCGATCAATATATTTGCAAGCGAGACAGTAAGACAGTATATCAATCGAAACTTTCAAAAAAAAAAAAAAAAATTATATTAATTTGAATTTTTGGCACCCTGAATTCAAATTATGTTTTTCGCAATCACGTGCGTGCGTGTGTGTATGCATGTGTGTGCGTGCTGTGTATGTAGTGCTGTGTGTGTACGCGCGCGTGTGTGTAGGCGTTCGTGTGTGTATGTAGGCATATGTGTTTGTGTCTGTGTGCAGGCATGAGTGTGTGTATGCGTGTGTGTGTGTGTAGGATATGGACGCAACCTGGAGACGGTTTTCGCAAGAGGAGCAGCATCGTGAGGCCAGTCGACGCGACGGTGGTGCTGGCAGAGGGTCCTTGTGGGAAAATAAAATGATAGGAATTCAAAACAGTCAAATGAGAACAATAAGCAATTGTGATTGCTCAAAAAAAGAAAAAAAATAATAATAAAATAAAATAATAATTTGAATTTTAACATCTTGAATTCAAATTATGTTTTTCGCAATCACGAGTGTGTATGTAGGCGTGTGTGTTTGTGTGTGGGAGGTATGTGTGTTTGTTTGTAGGGGGTATGTGTATGTGTGTGTAGGCATGTGTGTTTGTGTCTGTGTGCTGGCATAAGTGTGTGGGTAGTTGTGTATATGAATGTGTGTGTGGGGGGGAGGGGGTATGTGCATGTGTGTGTAGGCATATGTGTTTGTGTCTGTGTGCAGGCATGAATGTGTGGGAAGTTATGTGTGTGAGTGTTTGTGTGTGTGTGTGCTGTGTGCGTGCGTGCGTGTGTGTGTAGTTGTGTATGTATGCGAGTGTGTGTAGGACATGGATGCAACCTGGAGAAGGCTTTCGCTATAGGAGCAGCATCGTGAGGACCCGGTCGACGGTGATGCTGCAGAGGGTGGCGGTGGGAAAATAAAATGATAGGACATCAAAACAGTCAACTGAGAACAATAAGCAATCGTGATTGCTCAAAAAATCAGTTTTTTAAACCTTTTC
Organism: Uloborus diversus; assembly: GCF_026930045.1. Lineage (NCBI taxonomy): Eukaryota > Metazoa > Arthropoda > Arachnida > Araneae > Uloboridae > Uloborus > Uloborus diversus. Next base: position 117,007,412 of record NC_072736.1, read on the forward strand.
TTCTACAGTTCAGTTGAATAGATTTTTCTCTTGGTTTACATTATTTACTTCCATGCAAAGAGGAAAAAAAAGTATATTCAAAATAAAAATTAAAGAATATCGGATCAAATCCGGTTATACATTGTGTAATAAAAAAAGGAGCAGATGACAAAAATTCTAGCAAGGTTAAACCAATTTAATTGAGTTCTTATTAAGATTCTTTTGTGCAGCATAGGTGCATAACTAACCAAATTTGATATTCTTTCTGCAATTTTGATAATATGAAACGCGCGTCATTTTTTACCCTACGAAAATAATAATATTTGAACTCATTATTTTAAAACTTTCATTTTTCCTCGTAGTTAGAAAAAGACGAACTTGTACAGTTTTTGTATTTTTTGGAGATTTCAGCTTTAAACTAGTTAAGCATCGCAAAAAGAACAAATTAGACAATAGTGTTTCTATAACTTGTGACTCACACTAATATTTTCGCTTTTAAAATACTGTTTTAACATTTCTGTTGACGTTTTCTACTTGTGGAATTATTCTGTGATCTAAACTGAAAGTAAACATTGATATTACGAGTTCGATGCAACTTGAAACTTTCATTAAATAGCAACACATTCTTGAGAAAAACACAAGAGATTTCTTTACAACTATGTACAAGAAATATCGTAAACAACTGCTAAGTTAACCATAGCAATTAAGAAAATATCAATTACACCGTAAACTAAACGGTTACACATGCATTTACATCAAAAATACGCAAAAACACAGCGCAAAAGCTAAAACTAATTCCAGCGCAACGGCTGAAAACAAGCCTCACAGTTAGAAAACAAACTGACTGACTCCTCCATTCAGAAAGCGCCCGGCGTTTTATACCCAGGAAAGAAATATCCAGAAAATCCTACAATGGGTCATTCTATGTCAAGTGATCCAAAGTTTTTTCCCTCACCTTTTTGTATTTCTTTGAAATTTGGCTCATCAATTGTACCCTTTGAGGTAATCAAAAGTCCAAATTTTTAGATTTTTATCTCTATTATTTTTTTATTTATGACACTTTGATTTTTCGAAAAACCCTCTTTTTTTCACGGATGCTTGAACATAAAATGGACGATAACTCAGCACCAAATATAGATAGAAAGATTTGGTAAATAGCGTTTTAAAGTACATTAAATGCTGTTTAATGGGATATGCAACATGACTAATTTCAAAAAAAAAATTAATTAAAAAAAATGAAATTTAATTTTAAAATTTAAATTTCTCAGAAAAGGTATAATGAATTTTTTTTTTAAATTCTCAAACATTTGTGTGTATTTTATCTTTATTTGTCCAAAGTTTCAAATTGGGATCTCAATGGGATCATATTTTTATGAATTTTTAAATAAAATTTGACTTATGAAATAATGACATTTTTCCGTTTTAACTAGTTAAATATGGGGTTCTCTTACTGGTGATGGTCTAGTAAGTAGTAATTGATCATGACTATGCTTGAAATGAGCTGACATGAATTTGTAGATTCGTACCCCCCCCCCCCTCCGCCACACAACCACTTATATATATATATATATATATATATATATATATATATATATATATATATATATATATATATCACTGTATTTAAAAAAAAGCTGGCACGTAAGAGTTATAATCTCAATAAACTGGGACGCACGCTGCTAAACATCAGTAGTGACTAAGGCTTATAAATGGGGAGGGGGGGCAGGGTCATAAAAGCTTAAACAAACAAATAGAACCTCTCATTTGCAGCTTTTTTTTTCTTTCAGAATGTGGGACGGTACGGGGGGGGGGGGGCAATCTGGAACGAAGCTTAACAACATGGATCGTTATGCTCAAACTAACGAAAATTTTTTTGCTCTATAACTGCTTTTAATATATGTATTAATAGATCTCGCTGCGTTGCTCTCCTTTACAACTGATATTAAAAAGAAAACTAGCATTAAAGAAAAGAAAAGAAAAAAAAACTGCACTCCAAATATTGTAGAAAGACAGTTTTATGCAGACAGACATATGATCTGATACTTAGATTTATTTTTAGTTTAGTGTGAAAAGAATAGAACACGGGGGAAATACTCCTATTTTACTTGACCTTGGGGCGATCTATTTCTTTCCTCCCTCCAAAATTGAAAGTTGGGGTAGGGGATGAAATGAATCATAAATTTCCTTATCAGATAGCGAATTAATCAAGTACACTTTCTGAAGTTCGGATTGAAAAAGAAACACTTGGTCTGGAAAAAAAAAGCATCAGGTGAGGCGTGATACTAAAATAGTTTTAATCGTATGTGTGTGTGGGAGGGGGGGGTGTAAAAAATAATAAAAGTGGTGGAGCGGGGTGGGGGGACTTTTTTTTGCATTAAAGAAGATCATCTTCCATTTTTTAATAAGTTTACTATTCATTTTGGTTTTTTATTTATTTATGTATTTATTACATTCTGAAAAGTTTTGAAAAAAAAAAATTCAAAGTGGTGGTGGTGGGGCGGGGGCTTACCAATCTACAAATTCATGTCAGCTCATTTCAAGCATAATCATGATCAATTACTACTTACTATATCATCCCCAGTAACAGAACCCCATATTTAACTAGTTAAAATCGGAAAAATGTCATTATTTCATAAGTCAAATTTTATTTAAACATTCATAAAAATATGATCTCATTGAGATCCCAACTTGAAACTTTGCACAAATGAAGATAAAATACACACAAATGTTTGAGAATTTAAAAAAAAAAATAATTATACCTTTTCCGAAAAATTTAAATTTTAAATTTAAATTTCATTTTTAAAAATCAAAATTTTTCTGAAATTAGTCATGTTTTATATCCCATTAAAGAACAACTAATGTACTTTAAAATGCTTTTTACCAAATCTTTCTATCTATAATTGGTGCTGAGTTATCGTCCATTTTATGGTGAAGCATCCATGAAAAAAAGAGGGTTTTTCGAAAAATCAAAGTGTCATAAATAAAAAAAATAATTGAGATAAAAATCTAAAAATTTGAACTTTTAATTACCTCAAAGGGTACAATCGATGAGCTAAATTTGAAAGAAATACAAAAGGGTGAGGGAAAAAATTTCCCAAATTTTGGATCACTTGACATGGAATGACCCCAATGTTTTACCAATTTCTCATATTTTCTTTTTATTCCATTCACAAATCTTATCATTCAGAAATGGGGGGACCATATACTTCAGTCAAATGTTAGGGGTTGTATATACATTACAGGAGACTATTTACAGGTTACGTTACAAAGATCATTTTTATATGAAAAATAATGGAATGAACGCCAAATTCAGCCAAATAACAATAATCATAAATATAATTACTATTTACAAAATTTGTAACAATATTTTCCAACGAGTAGAATTTTTCCTTATACATAAAAAAAAACCATCTGCGCCTTTTTATGAGTTACATTTTGAAAATTTGCCTTATTCCCCCCCCCCCCCACTGATTTTTAAAAACCCGGCGCCACATGAATTTGTAACACATGAAACAGCTTGTATAAGCTATAATGGTCTAACCTAAACTAAAAGGCTACATATAAAATATATCCAAATTTGCTTTTTTTTTAAAACTTGCTGCCTTTTTTAAAATTTCAGATTTATACATTAATTGCAGGCTTTTCATTTATATTTTCATTATTTAAGTTACCGTAACTTCACATCATCTTTAAAATATTTCTTGCTTTGTTTTAATGCTTAACTAATGCAAATTTTTATTGATATCCAAAAAAAAAAAAAAAAAAGAATAATTTAGAAACTATTTTTGTCTGGAAAACAGTGTTGTTTAAATTATCTAATTTTTCTCTACTTTATTCTTGATATTTTATCAGAAGAAAAAAAAAATCTTTGAGAAATTTGCATCTCACTTGTTTTTGAAAATTCTACTTTGATGAAATTGTTTGCATGTGAAAAAAACAAATCGAACACTGTCCTTGTAAATCACGTTCTAAAACAACGCTTCCCCATCTTTCCCGTGAAGGCAGGAATTGTGATTTATTGCACGACACTCAGTCTTCTCTCGAAAAGAATCGTCTGTTTCTACAATCTCAACTGTCTTGGAAATGAAATGAATTGATTCTCCCGCGCTTTTATTTCCGGAAAACTACGAAGCAATCTGCAGATCTGTAAATCAGAATCTTTTGACTTATGAATTTTCTTCGGCAGCAATCGTTCACTGCAGAAAACAACAAAAGCTCTCTTCCTGTATCAGGAAATACTTGTACTCTTACAGTTTTGTTGACGTTTTTATTTCAAGTCTCGGTTTTGAGAAAATAAACTTAAAATTAAGAGAATAAATTTCACCTTATTTCTTTTTAATCATAATATATGTTATTAAAAAAAAACATTAAATCACTGCAATTATGTACTACATATTTTATCTGACAACAAATTAAAATGAGTATGCCAAGAAATTAAACTACATGGGCAGAAAAGGTAACAAGGCTTGTCACACTGCGTACATAAAAACATACTGCCGTGGGCAGGTGTAGGGCAGCAACTGCATTTTCATTTTTATTTACTAGCTGCATTGCCCGGTTTTGCATGTTCTACCTCGAAAATAAAAGTTATGCCAAATAACTCATGCTTAATAATCAGGCTTTAATAAGAGAAAAACAAAATACTGTAGAATTTCCCATCTAAATAATCGGTCGTGAAGAAAGAAAACTACAAATCAAAAATTCCCCAATAAATTAAACACAGCTCTCCATAAATATACCTAAGATCCTTAAAAAAAAGCAAGTAGATAAATCGCCAAATAATAATCGAAAGGGGAAATTTTTACATCGAAACGGCAACAGTACCATGTGACCTGGGAAGCAATTTCGAGTTGACCGTAACCGCTGAAGAAGTTTTCATTAGCTGAAGCCATGCATGATATCAACCTTTAACTGTAGAAGGGAAAAATTAGATTTATAGTAATAGTGCAGTATTCTAGCATTGTAAACTGTGAGGAAAAAGCAACACCAGGAGGTCCAGTAACTTTTCCCTGGCATGTACGAATGTTTTTTACTTCTAAATAAAGAGAAAATAACATTTATATTCATTCAACGAGTACATATTCCACAGTCGCCTATATTTTTTAAATTTTTGTACTTATTTTACCTATAAAAGTTATAAAACATTGTATATCTTGAGTGCAAATAACATTTTAGATCAATAAAAACACTTTTTACTAAACTAGTAATTATTTTAACGGCTCTTAAGCATTTTGTGACATTTGCTTTGTTGGCGAGTATCTTCTCGCCAAGCTCCTGTGAACAGCAGATGCGCAAGAATAAAGATTTGCTATTTTTATGCTTCAGTTTAAATACTATTATGCCTGCGTATGAAATCATTTCAAAACATTGATTACAATACATATGAATCCTTAAATTTTCAGTCAATAACAGAACACTTTAAAATATTTGTACATGCCCGTCATTTTAGGGAATAAACATCAAAATACATGAAAAATGCAATTACATATTTTAAAATCCGGAAGGAAGTGGGGAGAGGTAATTTGAATTATAGGCCTGTATTTGTATCCGTTATTTATTTATTTATTTATTTATTGTTATGCAGTAAAGGAGTTGGAGCCAGAGTTGCTCTGATTTGTAGCACCGACTTCATAATAAGCGCCGTCGCGTCGTCTGAAAAATATTTAATGCCAAAAGAGCGATTGCGTGCCTAAACGCGACAACTTCCCAGCCAAACAAGTCACCTGACCTGGGAAACATTGGGTCCCAAGCTTATTTCACTGAGACATTTGCTATGACTCTCTCCATTAGTATTCCTTCTCAATGGTGGCAACCTTCTCGATGGTTTTATTTACACTAATTTAAAATGAGATCGTGCAAACGATAAATTTCTGATATAAAGTTTCTTGTCCGTTAGGCTTGAAAATGCTTACTTTTCTTCTGATGATTTTACAGCTTTGGTTTTTTAAAAAAAAATTTGATTGAAGAAATAAACTCTAGGGGTATTTTTCGCGGGCTTTCGAATGGCGCTAAAATCGAACTGGTCGGATAACTATTTCGTGTAGAAAGATCCATTTAATGCCATTTGCGGGCACTATAATTAAAATTTGAACGATTCGGTACTTTTTTGGCGTTTGAAAACCCCCCTTTGTTCGCTCTCTGGTGCCCAAGTACCTCCCTGCCAAAGTTGGTTGAGATACGACGTAAACTGTGGATTTGAATAGGGAACATACACACACATATACATGCATATATATTCTTTGTTTTATTTATATATTCCCATTTCTGTAATTTATTGTATGTTAGCTCTATTGTATAAATTTGCTTATATGGTTTCCGATGGAAAAAAAGTCGAATTTTCCTAGAGTTAATATGGAATCCGAAACACGCTTCTTCAAATATCTTGATAACCCATTTCTGAAGATGCTGCCATTTACCTGCCCACGTCATCATAGTTCATTTTTCTACTTGACTACAATAAAAATGTGTATTCAAAAAAAAGACAAAATGCCGTAAGGTTTCAAATCTGGAAAAACTCTAAGCAAAAACTAGAAACAACTAAAAAAAAAGTAAAGAAAGAAAGCAAAAACTTTATATATGCTAATTTTTACTTTTTATTCCGTGACTGAAATTCGATTTAGGGATACTCTGGGATGGTGAAGTAAGTTCTTTCAGCAGAAAATAGAATAAATGCTAAGGAGCATAGATGGCAAATTGGATTGATTTAAGAGCTTCTTCTTAACATAATTTTTGCAGTTATCTGCTTACATTCAGTAGTTGTGGAAAAATAAAACATGCTCCCTATTCAAGTATTATATTCCTTACCAGAGAGAAAAAAGAGTTCTTTCAAATGCTAAAGGGGAAGTAATAATCCGAAGAGATGTAGAAAATGTGCTATTTGAGTTGTGGAATGTTCTGCTGATCTGGAACTGACCTTTTTCTTTGTTGTTTCCTTGTTGTTAGTTACTGATGTCCGACAATTTAAATTTTATTACAGAACCATGCTGCCGTGCTAAGCACAAAAGTGTTACCTGTACTTCATCAAAACTGAGTTACGGTCACCAGGTGCTTCTTTGTCACATATTTCACATGAATACAATGTTTTATGGCCATTTGTCAATAGGAAATATTTCTTTAAAAAATCAGAAAAAGTTGCACCCTAATCAAATACATGGAGGCACAAAACTTTAAACCCCAATTTTTCATTTTGAACTCAGCTGCAGATACGACTTTTGTGCTTAGCCCGGTAGCATAGGTCATAAATGATTGGCGTAAGGGCATTATTTCATTATTGGAACACCTAAAATTTGGTAAATTCACTTTAAAAAGGTGGTATCCCTGAAAACTAGAAGATGCGACCATTCCTGCCTGTAAACCGGATGTTAGATTTATCATCTCATTGGTGGTCAGACTGTTTGAATAGATTAGTATTCCACATTAAGCCATAACAACGTAATTTTGTTTTTAAAAAAAAATCTTTGTATTTCTTGACCAGTTTTATAAGAACGCGAGTCCCAACCTTCGTATGCAATAAACCATTGTTTTTGTGCTCCACTTAAAAGTAGTGCAACTGTGACTTGCAGTAGTCTGGCTTTACGGTACAGATATTTATTGTAACACGTCAAAATTTTCAATATCTCAGATAAGAAGGCAATTGCCCTTGTCATACCATGATGCTTTCTAGTTTTATAATAGATATCGTGAAATAATAGAAATTTTGCAATATAAAAAAATTATAAATATTTAAAATGTTTCGCGTATGTTTATCTCTAAATATGAAAGAAACAAATGTTTGACGAGCTTGGTTGAGAGTAATGCTTCACCCGTAACTGGTAAGGTTAGGCGTCTTGCACCAGAAAACAATTAGACCTGTGGAATCTATCGTTTTATATTGCGTACACATATGGCTTGTGTGCACATTCTTTGCGGTAGTGTTTCTGATGTACTTCTATGAATAAAATATAATACAATAATCGCTGATAGTTTTCGTACTTTATTTTGCTGAATTTCGTAGAATGCACAAGAAATATACAGTGCTGGCCAAATTATTAGACTAAAGAGTTTTTTTGTTTTTTTTGTTTTTTGTACACTATTTGTACTAAAATGCTATTTATTTTACTGTTAAAGTACAGTACATACTGTACACTGATTATTACGTTATTTTAGCATAATTTAATGTTTGCAGGTGGTAGCACTGCCTGCTTTGTTTATGTCCTTTTTTTATCTACCTACCAGGAACATAACCTTAATCAGCTTAAACAGTTCACTAGTTCTTTTTTATTAGTGTGTTCTGTTATATTTAAAGTTAGTTTTAGGTAATTAGTGAGTATGTGTATATGAGTATATATGTAGTGAGTATAAACAATTTTTTACCTCCTTTTTTAAAAGTTAAGAAATGCTGTAAACCTTGTGAAAAGACTTAAAATGCTCATCAAGAACAAGGGAATGCATACTAAATATTAGATAATTATTTCACTGTGAGTTAATGTGTTTATAGTTATGTAATCAATAAAGAATTTGCTTTTAAAACGGTCTTAGTCTAATAATTTGGCCAGCACTGTAATGCTGAGGACTCCTAAGCCACCAAAACGTACCACGCACAATTTGGTACCTGTCAGCCTCAGTGCTCTACTGCCTGTTCAGCATTAAGTTAAGGAAAAAAAATCACATTATCAATGAAGAAAATGTTGTTTAACCTCAAAATGTACTATAACCAAAAGTGACAGGTTACATATGCTTGTATGGTAAAGCATGGATGGTTATTGAGGGAAGTAGTTCAAGTTGAAAATTACAATAATGCGAAACAATATAGAAGCCACTATTTCTATCAATTTTAATTACTGTTGCGAACGTGTATATTCCTTAGTTATTGATTAATTATCTAATTGCTATAGTGTTTGTACATAAAAAGAAGTTGAAAATTTGGAAAAAAGTTTAAAATCTCCTTTTCGTTCCTTTAGTAGAAAATTAGTAAACTTAATTAAATTTACTTTTTCTGCTACAATATTAATATTTTCTATGCTTCGAGCTTCAATTATTTAAATTTTTTTCCGTTCTCTTTTGAGTTCGAACTGTAAAGAGTCAACTGTACATATTTGTCACGAGACGAACTCATAAACTTGTTTCTTTTACTGGGTCATTTTCCTGTGTTATATTTCTTTGTCTTACAAGGATAATGCTTGTGCAGTGGGAACTCCTGCTGCGTTAGATTTTTGCTTTTTATGTTGAATGGATTTTTATGGAGATATTGCAGAGGAATTTTTATGTTTTCTCTAATCTCTTTATAAAATGAGTTATAGACCAATCAAGAAATTGGGTTCTTGTAGCAAGTATTATATGTCTTGCAGCTTAAGAGATTTCTTTGAGGTTTCAATTATCTGAGGCTTCAATGGATGTGTGTGGGCAATTCATGCTTGTTAGGAAAATATGAACGTATTTCATGTATAAATCTTCGGTCACAGGTCAAGCATCAATGAACTCAGCATAGTAACTCTTACAGTTATTGACAGCATGTGTAGATAAAGTGTTTTAAAAACGGGCTAAGGTCTAAATGCGAGCTGTGGAAAGGGGGAGGTGGCTCTGAGCAGTAGCAAGAATGGTACACGAATGGTTCAACAGGAAATGGCAAAAGAGTAGTGATAGAATCACCTTCTCTGTTGACGCACATTCTTTGTTGAGAACTGTTTTATAAAATAAACTTGCTTTTGAAGAACTCAAAACTTTTCGACTTATGTGTCAGCTAATTTATATCTTTCTAAGTTGTTCGTTAGAGTAAGTAATTAGCTTCCAGTTTAAAATAAATTAGATTAGATGGCCTTTTTTATTTTTTTGAAGATTACTTCTTTTGATTTTCTTCCCTTGGTAATGGTTTAGTACTTCCTAAGCTTGAAGTGCTGGATGACCTAAAAACAAACTACCAATGGTGATACAAAAACGGGCTAGCCCTTCTTTATATTTTGGAGATTTCACCAACCCGAATCAACTACTAAGTGGTCAAGCCTAAATGTCCAAACAAGTTAGCCCGTATTTAATATCTTCAATCTCCACAATTCCAAAAAATAAAATAGACAATCGTGGTCGCAATCGTGGTGCCAAGACTTGCATCATAACGGAATATTCGGACCACTTGTAACTTCTGCAAGTAAAGAATGCAGTAAATGATTTTTTATTATTCATAAAATAATTAAGATTCTATTTAATAAAGATCTTTAAAAATCAGGCTTTTTGTTTATTTTTTATGAGCTAAATCATTTTTCCCTCAAGAAACCCGTATTTGGGCCACCCTTTGGCAAACCGCCATTTTGCCTTTCTTGTCAGATCATATAATATTTATAGGCAACTAAAACTGGCGTTTTGTGTTTAAACCCTTTTACGAACTTCAAAGATGTTTAGAAGCAGATGACACTAAAGTTATCCGTTTTGAGTGAATAAGTAAATCGGTAGGTGCCGAAATAAAAGTGTTTTCCCCTTTTTGGACTACTTTTTCGTACCCTTTTTGCCACGTGATTTATCACATCTACGTAGATGGATACTAAGAATTGTCAATAAGGTTGATACCGTAGGGGATGAGTGGGTACAGTGAGACACAAAATTCAATTGCAGTTTTTGTACTTTAAAAACACTGAAATTAAACTATGTCAAATGGTGCAATATTTGTCAATGTAATAGGTATTTTAAAGAAAGGATCAAGAAAAAAAAAAACCGATTCTCAAAACTGAGAAAAATAAATAAATAAAGACGTGATGTAATTCTGTCTCACTGTTCCCCTGGTAAATGAGGCTAGTGAGAAACATAATTTTTTGATCATCAAACTTTGAAAGAATATAAATTTACCTGGAAAAATATGAATGATTGTTGTTATGGTATGAGCTATTGCCTTTGGCAAAGTACCTTTCATGTGGTCTTAACGCATAGTAGTGACGTCTGCCACGTATTTGTTTGTGACAGAAGTTTTATGATTTAGATAATTCTGGATTAGTAAATTGACCTAAAGTGTCATCTTGTGATAAAGCATTAGATAAGGATAGAATTCTTTTACTGTAGCTTTTGTCTACTAACTAGTACAATAGCTTCTCTCTTGTTGGTTTCATAAAGAGCGTCTCCTAAAGAGCGTATACGAATTTCTTTTCTCTTGAAATGATGAAATTTTGAAAAACATTCTTACATTTAGCATATCGCAATGAAATAGTTTAAAAAAAGTTACAATGTACATGTACGAAATGTAAATATTTATGTAATATTATATATCAATGAAAATCATATTTCCATTCAAGCGTCCTTATTTTGTTGATGCAAGGCTTTCAAACTGGATTTATTATTAATTGCATCAAAAGACTAGTTGTAATTGAATTTAATTCAATGCATAATATTTCCATTTTTAACATAAAAATGCAAAGGGAACATTGAGCAAAGATTTTATGGTGTGTCACTGTTTCTGTCCTACTGTTCCCTCAATGCGCAATATAAAATCAATGGCTAGACAATGAAGATTAAAAAAATATTTCTACTGCTAAAATGAAGGCCAGTTAATAAGCTAATGTAAGATTAATAACACCAGTCTATAAAGTTTAGCTAACAGTTTATAAATAGTGCATCGAACCATGGAGATATTTTGCTTCGATGGTTTCAAACTATGATGGCATAGTTATTTTTCTTACATGATACTTGAAAGCAAACTTTTTTCTTTAATGTAGTTCACAGTATGTCGACCTGACTTTTCAAAAGTTTTACCAATCTGGAAATATCTAAACAGAGAATATGTTGCTGTTGTCTTACTATACCCACTTCTCCCTCGACAGTCTCTAGAACTCGGCACTTGATAAACCGGCCGACTCTAGAAAACTTAACCACGTTCTAACGTAACGAAAAAAACCTCTTGTGAAAAATGTGTTGCCCACGCTTTCCTAATATCCCATCAACTTCACGAACAGAGTCACTTTTCCGTCCAAATTAGGACTAGCTTTCTGGACTGTATTTCCATGCTAAGTGGGGTACTGCCGTGTGCAGGTAAGCGGCAGTATCTGCAAAAATGAGTTTTCGAGATATTTGAAGAAACTCGTTCTGGATTCAATATTAACAATAGGGAAATGTTGGAATTAGACATCTTTTTCGTGCCTTGTTTTCAGCGGAAACGAGATAAGCGAGCTTGTACAATAAAGATAACGTGAAATAAATGACAAAAATGCAAAAAAAAAAAAAAAAAAAAAAAAAATGAAAAATGAAAAATTTGCAGTTACTGCTCTTTACCTGCGCACGGCAGAGTATGGCAGCAACTGGGCAATTGCATAGATTTTGGTCGTCTGACTAAAAGGGTTCACATACTTATAATAAGTAAATGAAACTTGAGTTGCTTTAGTGTATTTCGTCGTAGTTTCTTTTTCTTTTTTCTTTTTTTTTTACCATAGGACTTCGAAACCCCGATAGGGATTAGGACAACCCTGCGTTTTAAAATTGAACATAATTATTGAGGAAAAGCCTAAGTTGTTAATCTGTAACGCTTCCGCATTATGCCAAAAGTGCATGTTGAGTTGCACCAGCGTTTTCTTTTTCCTTACAAATTCTTTTCAATTTAATCAAGTAGTTCACTATCACAAAAACAACTCTCTCACAAATAGTCTGACAAATATACACTGCTCTTTCTCACATATTTACCCAAAATCTTACAAAAACTACTATTTTCATTGACATCTCACAGCCCTTGCTTCCGTGTGTAAAAGTTAGTAGTAACAATTAAAGTTTGACTTTAGCAAGAAGGTATATCTTTTGCCCTAAAAAGTAAGTAAACGACAGCAAGTAAATAAAAATGTGAAAAAAGCTTAAGTATAGCGTATTTCTTTAATCGATTTTTGTGAAGCGAAAGTTTTTTTTCTCTTTTTAAAGATTATGGGATTCAGTCTCCTGGGTTCCAACTTGAGAAAAATTTGCTGTAAAAAATAATTACAGTTGAAGCAAGTGTTTCTTTATTCTCCATTTAATTTCAGGGGTGCACTTTTTCGGATTACCAATGGGGTCGTTTCTTGAATTTTAAAAGTATTTTATTCTGAAAGAGCATGCTTAAAAGCATAGGATCTGATCATTTTGTGATAAATTTGTTTACGTTTAATATTTAAAAAAAAATACTTCAATTGGAGAGCTCTTATTGTTTACGGCTTCTGCTGATGACATCACAAATGATGAAACGCCATTCAGTGTTGCCATTCAAAGTGCACAATATTTAATTCGCATCTTTACTCACGTGTACTGGCAACGATATGGTTGATAGCAAGCGTAGAGCGCAATATTTAATTCGCTGCTTGATTATCATAACGTGGAAACGTAGTAGAAAGATGCGCCAACTTGCATCATTTGTGACGTCATCAAGACCACGCCTTGTTTGAAAAATCGGACATTTAAAAAAATTAATTAAAAAAAAAAACTGTTGGGAATATGAAAAAAAATTCTGGGTCCATGTTATTTTTTTTTTGCTAATTCTATCCATTTCAATGACTAAAAGTAGTATTTTTGACTGAAGGAAACCACCCCATTGCATATTTTTAGATATCTTCCAGAATGCTTTATGTTACATAAATACAAATGTTGAACAATACAGATTATCAAATTCCGGGAAAAGGGTCTGTAGTTTTTAATTTGTATGCTATAAATACTTCTGCTTACTTACATTTGCTCTAAAGGTGCATTTGTTATAATACTGGTTCTTTTAAAAAATTCTTTAGGGTTTATTTTCCTTTCTTTTAAAATATTATTTTTTTAACTTTTTTTGCGAATTAAAACTCGTATGTTTTGTTTCTGCTTCAACTACCATTAAACAAAAACATACATTTTATTAATAACTGCGTAGATTCCTTTTCCCGTATGTTATATTTTAACCACGCCATTTTTGTGTTTGTTTTTCTAAAAAAAGAGAAAAATACCCGAGCAGTTTTCAAAAAAATGGTTAGTTGCAGGTCTTCTTGTTAATTATGAAATTTAAATATTGAATCACCATTAGTATCAGAGCTTTAGTTTCTGGTAATTGCAAAAAAAAAAAAAGAAAAAAAACCTTCATTTAATATTAAAAAGAAATTAAACATACCGTTGCATGAAACATTTCTTCTTTGTGATTTCTCCTCAATCCTCCCTATAAATTTTCTTTAAAAAAATATAAAAAAAACTTATGCTGTCGCGATGGAGTTTACTTTTTTTCACTTATTTTCTTCGACTTCACTTCTTCCAAAGTTTTATCACTGTTTCAGAATCTTAAAAGAAATAACATTGTTTCCGCCTCAGCTCTTTTTTTTCTCTTTTAAAAGGACTGAAATTCAATATCCTTCATAGGTATTTGAATGGCGGCTAAAATTGAATGATGCTCCATACTAGATTTCATCAGAGGTAAAGTAAAGCAGTGTAAGTATATAAATACAAATTCAGACGTCGTAGGAAATGTTTAAATTGCAAATATTTATTCATGACTAGACTTTAAGGAAACAGCAATGTAAGTTTATTGCATTTTATGCATTACTATAGAAGTACATAAATATAATTTATTCAAATAAGTCTGTATTCCTAAGGCTTATTGTAGGAAGACTTGCTCACATTTTTATGGATAAAATTAAAGAAAAATTTCAGAATTAAGACTAACTTTGTGCTTAATTAGGACTTAGTTTATAAGAGAAAAAAAAAAGAGTTCGTTAAACATTTTCGAGAATCTTGGTACAATTAATAATGGATAGCAATTTATAGTTTTTAAATTTTTTTGCTTCCTTACAAACATAATTCTTTGAACATTGTAAAAATATTAGTATATTTTCTATGTTTGTGAATAATCTGTTAAGCAAGGGCACAAAAACATTTAACATGCGTAGTTTAGAAATATTTAGACGATTGGATTTCTTACTAACCAATTCAATTTTTTCTGAAGAAAACTAATCTCTTACAATATTTTTCTATGGCCGGATTGAGAAATTCCCTAGCAAACGGTCAAATTTCCCAATGGAATTTCTTTTTCTGAAATTTGAAATGTCATTCTTACAGTTTTGGAAAAAAATCAACTAATTTGGTATCGTATTTTAAGATTATTTGCTATTTTCCAACAGGGCTCACAACATTTTGGATCATACTTCTTCACGTTTCAAGGCCATTTTATTCATAAAGATTTCTCAGCAAAAGATAAACAACCTACATTTATTATTAAAAGTCAAATCTGTTAATCCCTACCTTCAGTTTATTGTTTCAATGCTTCTCAGTAACCAGTATGGACCTTTTTGCACTTATGTTTTATTAGGGATTTCTTTCTTAAAATCCTTACATTGCGGTTTTTTTTTATTATTATTAAATCGCAGTTTTATTGATACGCACTTATTCTTTTTTTTTTGTTTCATACAGGCATGTTTTTTTCCATTAGTTAAGATCCTTAAGGGCCATTCCACTGTCACGTGTGGGACAAAAATACGCTTAAATTTCATTAACATTTCGTCATATCTCTTTATATTTCAGTGTAATAGGGGTAAGCATTTTTTTTTTAATCTTTACATTTGATACAAAGAATACTCCTGACACAATTATATTTTTCCTCAACAATTTTGTTATTTAAAATATAATTTATTTGCATACGTCACGTGCGGGATATCCAAAGTCAACCTCTGGTAACTTGCTTATGAATAAGCTAATATTTTTGCTCTATTAATACAGCAATGACGAAACAAATTGTAGATTTTGAAAGCTATGGTTCCAACATAAAGGAAACATTTCTCATTAGTTTAGAAATAATTATTTAAGCCATTGAAAAAAAAAAGTATGTGCCCATTTCATTGAAAATGGTCATTTTTTTCACCGCATTTTGTCCCGCACGTGACGGTTCCTACATTTCATAAAAAAAAGAAATAATTTTTGAAGAAAGTTTTTGCTTAATAAATCACACATGCGTTTCTGATTTCTTAAGCAACAAAATATTTTTCATCATCCTTTTAAATTATTGTTTTTAATGAAATATATGAAACCTCACGTGCGGGACAAAAATTACTGTTTTCCGTAGAATGGCCCTTAAGACCCTTTCAAGTTAATGTGCTCATAACCATTCAAGTAATAGAAAATATTATAATTATGGGTACATGTGACTATAATTGACTTTTCGCCATTTGTACTCAAAATTTTGTTTGGAATTTATGATAAAATATAAGTTAATTCCTAATTTTAGTATTCTAGTTTTCTAATTTTGGTAACAGTCGACGTCATTAGTTAGTGTTTTCAAATTCAGTTACAATAGTTTTTTTTTTTTTTTTTTGTCCAAAACTTATGATTTTGGCTATGCTTCTACCATACGCAAGCCACAGAGATAAAATCACAGAAATGTTAGAGTCTAGAAATCTGCCATTTTTTCCGACCCTTCCTTAACCATTACACTCCCTTAACCTTTTGAGATACAGTGGCTTCGTTGAAGCCGCCATTTTTCAAATTATTTCTGTCCAATCAATTCTTGGAAACACTTGTTGATTTAAAAAAAAATGACTTCAATCGAATTCATCAGTGCTCAAAATATTTATGTGACGCCTTAAAAACTAGTTTTCCTCTGTCTAAGTAATTCTTGCTTCTGCTTAGCATCCCATGAGCAAACTTTTCCAAACAATGTCACGGCATCGCGAATAACAAAAGCTACCTTTATGTGAAAACTGCTCATTTGTAAGACAGAAGGTGTTGGATAATAACTTCCACGTTCCACAATCAGCCCCTTAATGCCTTCCACAAATCTTCCTACTGCAGCCGAAGATTACTCCGGCATTAAGGAGGCATTAAGACCGTGTTAGGGACTGCCTCGAGGCGAGGAATGCCAACTTATCGAAGACAAAAGAAACCGAGATGTGATTAGCTTGTATACTTTTATGTCTATTTCATTAGCAGAAAGTTGCTTTTTATGGAAGACTGAGATAGGTTAAAGTGAGAGAATAAGCACGGACTTTCTCTCTAAAACTTCAATAATGAAGCTGGGTGTTAAATATTAATTATTTTTTATTGAAATGTTTAGATATAACTTTGGGTGCATATATGTTTCTTGCATTATTGAATTATAAGTATTACTTTTTTTTTTTTTTTGAAATATTATTTCGAAGTTCACATGTCAGTTGTTTTATCACCCGATAAGGTTAACGTTGCTTTGAGAGTCTATAAGAGTCAGTGAGAAGCAAAGGGATGTAGGTGGACATTTTCAAATTTTAAGTAAAACGCGTTTAAGGATAACATCCTAGGTATGCTTTCATTGATTTTTTTTTTTTTTTGTGAATCATGCTGTATAGCAACAACTACCAAGACTACCGGTACCATCTCTTGCCTCAAGACGGAAGAGAGGTTCATCTATCATTTGTACTGGTTATCTCCAGATTTTTAATTCTGCCATTTACACCCCTTTGCTTCTCACTGCCTCATATGTTTAAGCTATACGGAGTTTATCTATGCTGTCTAAAACTAAGCTTACATAACTTATGCTTTGATATAACAATATCAGTAAGTTATCTACATGTATGTTGACAATTTATGTCATTAGCCGCTAAGTTATATAAAAACTTTAATTACAATGTCAAAATATTTTCCAACTACATTATGTACCACCAATCGCGTCAAGCGACAACTATATCTTAACTCAGCCATATATGGGTTTTCCTTAGCGTGTTTCCTTCCAACTACAATTAAAAAGAAAATAAATTAAATTGTTTTTTTCAGTGGATAGTAAACCTGTTTTAAAAGTTTAAAAAGCCCGAAATCTACAGTTTTACACTACCTTAAATACAGCCTTTAAAATGATATGTTAGCTGTTTTGACAATCAGCATCATACATGGCGCCAGTAGATGGCGCTGACGCGTAACGGCCTTACAATTTATGACTTTTCAGTGTTGAACCGATGCAGCTATGATTCACTCGTGCATCCACCAATCAATGACAATGTTTCAAAGTTTGTAAATATTTGAATAGCCGTCGCCCATTTTGACCACAAGAGACGCTGAACGGAACCCCTGCATCCACCAATCAATGGCAACGCAATGGAAACATGAGTTTCTAGTACCGCCCTTTTTGTTGTTATGAGTTCCAGCGATTGTCACGGCATATAAGCGTAAGCGAAATGTAGTGTGGCCATGCATAATGATTAATATTGTTTTACTTTGTTTTAAGCAACGATTTGTATTGCCCTTTTTGTTTGGCTGTTTAATGGATCTAACGGTTATCTCATCGGTGAGTGACTATTACTTATTATTCCTAAAATATCCGGTGTTTGTGAACTGTATCGATCTGTTTTGCTTTAAAAAAAAGCAACGTCAAATTTTTTGACGTTAGGATATACGTTTAAAAGACAGTATAACTTTCATTTTGTAAAGAATGCCCAAAAACTGCGAAACATTTGAGAAAAATCCCTCCTGGCCTTACGTTGCTTCACTTAGAGGAATCTCTCAAACGAGACAAAAAACCTTCTAAATGATGGATAGCATAAAGTTTCAGGATTTTTGAAAAAAAAAAAGGTTCATATATTGGGAAAGAAATCCTATTTTATTGCGTTTTTATGTTCAAGACATGAAGATACGGTCTCAGCATCAAGAACCTTTCAAAGTGATTGAGTTATTGTAAGAGATCGGTAGATAGGTTGTAGATAAACTAGAATACATTTTTGCAAAAATAAAAAACAATAAAAACATTATATATTTTTCATTCTTGTATTAGATTTAAGCACACAAAAAAGTTTTTTTTTTTTTTACATATTATTTTAAACTGAATTACAGTACTATAAATTATCGTGAAGTTTCAAAATTACAAACAAGATTTTGAAATGATAATAAAATGAATGTAACCTGTGTGCAACAAAATAACAAATATAAACTAAGTGCATCAACACAAATTATCAAATTCATTTGTGCTTAATTTACGTTCTTTACTTTTGCTACTTTGTTAAATAAAATTTTTTCTTACCTAAAACTAAATATAAATCTTAACAAAAAGCATTAGATGCGTAATACTAATATTTTATCTTGAATAAGTTTTTAAACAACAGTTGTTTATTCATACAAGGTAAAAAACATAAAAAAGAAGAACTTTTCTAAAAGTAAGCATTTTAGGAAAAACAAAATATATATATATATATATATATATATATATATATATATATATATATATATATATATATATATACATACACATAATATACGAACAGATTTAACCTAAAATTCGTAATCATGCGAAAAAAAAGTAATGTTAAACTTCTTTATTTTGAGTTGCGCACGTGGAAGGTATATGAGGCAAAGGGAAGTTTTATAGCACATTAAACTCCATGAACCACAATAGCGGAGTTTCTACTTGTTCAATGAATCTGCAATACAACGGCGGTTTTATTGTTTGCTTTCTTAAGTTCTCGCAGTTTCATTTCATTTCTTTTTTCATTTGAATTTAAATACCAATAAATATTCACGCGATGGTAACTGAATGAATTGTTGGCCAACTAGGAAAGAAAACGCATTGATTTAAGAAATTTTATCTGCTGCCAGTTTCTATTTGTTAACGAATAAGATACTTGTAATTGATTTTTAATAGTATAAGGATTTCAAAAAAATTTTCAATTTTTCCTATTAAGTCTACATTTACGACTCATTCTTGGTATTTTTTAATTTTTAATTTTAGTTTCTTGTAACAGTACTATTAAGTCTTATTTAGGCATGAAATTATATTCAGACAATATTACTTATCTTCAGACATATCATCACAGCATATCATTTTTTTTTGACTGCCAAACCTTTCTCTCTCTTTTTTTCGGCTTAGCGATGAACTATGGGGTATCAACATAATCTCCAAGCTTTAGATCTGGCAACTTTCATCGTCAAAACTTTTGGCTCAGATTAGTATTTTTTCCCCACCCTAATTCATGAACAAGACGGATAGATGATTTGCTTCAAATACGCGCATGCTACCCCTACTTTGGGCTTAAAACGGAAATGTAGGACAGAGAGAAACAGTGGGGCAAAGTGAAATAAATGGTAAAGGGATTTTTAGAGTTTTCAGCGGCACCTGTCTCCCAATTTACTAATTGAGTTGCGAAACATGTTGATGAGACTAGTCAAAAAAAAAAATAAAATAATAATAATAATAATTTGAATTTTGACATCTTGAATTCAAATTATGTTTTTCGCAATCACGAGTATGTGTATGTAGGCGTGAATGTTTGTGCGTGGGGAAATGTGTGTTTGTGTGTAGAGGGTATGTGTGCTTGTGTCTGTGTGCTGGCATAAGTGTGTGGGTAGTTGTGTGTATGAATATGTGTGTGTAGGCATATGTGTTTGCGTCTGTGTGCGGGCATGAATTTGTGGGTAGCTGTGTGTATGTGTGTGTATGTTTTTGTGTGTGTGTATGTGTAGGTGTCTGTATGTATGCGTGTTTGTATGTGTAGGTGTCTGTATGTATGCGCGTGTGTGTGTGTTTGTGTGTGTGTGTGTAGTTGTGTATGTATGCGCGTGTATGTAGGACATGGATGCAACCTGGAGACGGCTTTCGCTGTAGGAGCAGCATCGTGAGGAGCCGGTCGACGGTGATGGTGCGGAGGGTGGCGGTGGGAAAATAAAATGATAGGACACCAAAAACAGTCAGTGGAAGCAATAAGCAATCGTGATTGCTCAAAAAAAAATCCCTCTGAAGCTCCCAAGCCACTTTTAAAATTTCATGCTGATAACATTGACTTTTAATATTGTGTGTTTATTCTAAATATCTTTTTATAAATAAAATGAGAAACATCTTGTCGTTTACATTTCGTATATCAATTGAGTCCTTCTCGTGTGCAGTGCAGCACTTATTTATTTAATATTAGGCATATTTTGATTTAATTTGCGTAGGAAAATTTGTCATGCAGTGCAAAGTGAATGGGGAAAGTGGGATATTTTAATTGAATTATTTAATAATTAAATCATTTATTTTACATCATATTTGATTTATTTAAGTATTAATTAGTTTTTAAACATGTATTTATGCATTTATTCCCTGATTTGTTCATCATTCTCCAATTTATCTTCGCACTAATTTAATCATTAATTAATTTAGTCACTTTTAATTCATTTTTAACTATTTCAACTCATTTTGAAAAAAAAAAAGTATTTCCCTTTACCCCGCAATTTTCCTACATTGTTGTTAAAATTTTGGATGAACCAACGGTGTCTCCCCAGTTTCGCCGACAGGACACCCCCCCCCACCCCCTTCCTGTTTTTCAGTTTCAATCATACACCTTTTGATGTACACTTTTTTGATAAAAATTCCAGCATGGCTAAATGATTTCAATCGTTGCAAAAACAACTTTTACATGTTCTTCTTCAGCTTTGTAAATTTTAGTACTGTCAGAGGTTGATAATCAACCGCATCTAGGTCCTAGATTGCTTCCAATTTATTTGCATTTAGTTCTTTAGTTTCCTATGTTCTAATTAGACTATTCTCAAAACAAAGTTATGCGTAATAATATTAATTTTTTTTACGAAATTACCAATATTTTTATTTAATAACATGCTTTAACCATCCCAACTCAAGAACCGCATCCAAACTAACTTCAGAGTTAAGAGTTAAATGTAATCAACTGTGCAAAATATTGCCAAATATATTTTAAAGTTTCTTTTTTTTAGAAAATTAATTTCTTGACCGTGCTGGGAGGTGCTGCACTAGGCCTTCTTTTTCTTTTTAGAATAAAGGCGTAAATTAAACCAGCGGGGCTCAAAGTTACTCCAAAAAATAATATTACTTAACTTGCTTTCAAAAGAAAAGGAACCAAAAAAAAAAAAAAAAAGAAAAAAAAAAGAATCGAATGCTACCAATCGCTTTTTCTGTTATTTCGCCTTTTACCATAATCCACAATTTTTTAATACTCAAACCACATAAAAATTAATTTTTAACAAACTAGATACACGTATATTCAGTAAATTACCGCCCATTAGCCAGGGCTGAAGCAGAAATACCTGAAATACACCGCCAGCTCAGTCATTTCCAGCCGAGGACTGCAGTTTCGTGCTTATTAGCACTCATCAGCCCTATGCCGGGCTGATGAGTGCTAATAAGCATGAAACTGCAGTCCTCGGCTGGAAATGACTGAGCTGGCGGTGTATTTCAGGTAGATACACGTAGTTTAAACTTCATTCTAAGAAAAGAATTTCTTTCTATTTTGCAAAGTAGTTAGTGTTTATATAAAGTCCTTTTCATTTGTACCAACACAATTGTTCTACATCTTATATATATATATATATATATATATATATATATTCATATATTATTGAGTAACTTATTTTTGTAAGTTCATTCAGCTTGCAAAAATAAAACGATCAACAAAGTATCATACTATTTTTAATAATTGTGCAGTGAAATACTGTTTCACATAAGTTTGTTTATGTTTATTCAAAATCAGAGAAAAATATTACTTTTCAAGTATTTGTTTCCTTAGTTTTATTTTCTTCTAAAACTGTTCTGCCTCAGTAAATAGAACGAAACACAGATTCCATTTTCTTTGAACTAAATTATTCATATTGTATAAACTAAGGAACAAAAAGTAAGGTTGTGATCTAGAACATCTTGTGATATTCTTAGACATTGGCAAAGAACCCAATGCCAGAATGATCCCTTCAATACCGCATTTGGAAATCTGCATCCTAAGGAATCTTCTTTGAAAACACGTCATGCGTCACTGCGGAGAGCTTAGAGCTCTTGTGAAATTTTCCCTTCTGCAAACAAACACAAGACGGGGAAAAAAAAAGCTATGTCAAGATATTTTTTTGTCAAAATATCCGAGCAATCATTTCAGTATGTTAGCTTACAAGTTGCAAATTGGCTTCATTTTTCTCTTTCTCCCTTTCTCTATTTCTTTACACACACACACACACAGATATATATATATATATATATATATATATATATATATATATATATATATAGTAATTGATGTGAGAATTGCAACACCATGAAGGAAGCATCGTAGTTGAATGGAATTTAATACACAGTTGAGTGGTAATGGTGCAAATAAATGATTACATTTTCAAACCAAACAGACAATAAAAATAGATAGAAATTAGTATTTTTTAAATAGCGCGCCGCAATAAGAGTTATTTCTGAGTTATTTAGAATTGTAAACAAATCAATCTTGGAATTGAAGAACTCTGACTACGTTGTGAGTTTCAAATCGTATGTTTTAAAGAGGAATATTCCAAGTGCTTATTTCAAAGCTAAGATTTGAATTAATCAAAGAGACTCAAGCATCCAGTATTTGAACGATTTATGCCCTTAAAAAAGAAAGAAAAACAGTTTTACTAAAAATAAAATAATAATTACAATGAGTTTCTTTTCATTCCAAAAATGGGTAAAAATAGAAGCTGAGATTAAGCAATAGCTAAGCATAGAATGCTTAATGCAATTACATCCTAGAAGAAAAATACCTCGCATTCCTCTGGATTGGGACTTCTCCTGATGGAATGCCGCCAGAAGTTCATCAAGTTGTCATTATCATGGAATCCAGAAAAGCATGGAAACCTTTGTCCGCAATCATTTTTACGTCACCGATGCTTTTTTCCGCCCGCAGATTTTTTTTTCATCCGACCGTAAACACAAGCACGAAGCAGCAGCAATATATGGAAAAAGAAGTTCTAACTCTTTTCTTCTATATATTCAGAAGATTCAAGCAGCAGAATGATCTTCAAGGACGTAATGTGGGAAAAGAGAGAAGTAGTATGAGAACAACAGTGCATAGGAGAGCAATATGAGAACGGAGGTGATTTGAAAATTGACATGAAAGAGTTTTTTTTTTTGTGGGTAGGGGTGGGGGGTGGGGCAACGTTTTAAGTCATGTATTTCTTAATTTATTATAACGGTTCTACTAACTAAAAACTGAAATTAGGTTTTAATCATCAAACAATATATTTACTAATTTACTTGTTGATAAACTAAGTCCCTTATCAAAACCACGAGTTACCCTCTGCCCTAAAATAATTCTCGTATTACAAAATCAGTACTTATTTAAACACCTGCTTTAACTTGATCCTAATGTTGCGAGAATGATGCCAAATGTAGAATCTCATCTCTCTTGTTGGCCACAACTTTCTCTTCATATTGACAGCAAGCAGTCTAGTTGTATACTAGCTCCTTGGTTTAGCCTCATACCTATGTGACAGCTTTTACTCTCAATAGGATTTGTTTACTTATTGGTTCTTTTGATATAGTCTTTCAGTGCTCTAATTGGCTGTTTAGTCTGTTTAGTCGAATCTCTCTTCGAACTATATAATGTGTTTTTTGATCTGTTTTGTCATTTGTTCAAGAAAATTGCAAAAAAGAAAAAATTAAATGAAAGGAAAACTCATTAATCACAAGTCTAGTGCAAAATTACTTGCTGCTGGGATTTTTTCAACAAGCATACGGGTCATTCTCCAGAAAATGTAACTTTTGAACGCAAATATTTTTCAATTTCAAAACCTTTTCTTTTTTTATTTTTTTTTTATTTTAAATTCTTACATGAAAGTTTTACCTTTTAGAAGTAACCATACATAATTGTATGTGCGTATGTCCGGGGTAAGCTTCAAAATTACTGGACGGATTTTAGCCATTTTTTCACCATAGATATCTACATTATCATGAAACAACTTAGGCTTTAATTTATTTCTAAAGAACTGAATTTAAAAAAGTTACGATGGAAAACAGTAAGTGTCATGTAATTTCCCCATTAGAGGATTAAATATATAACCCATTGCTGCAAAATTTCGTTGCCTTACAACAGCAATATTTATGTAATCATTATGAAATTTTTGAATTATGGCTTCTCTGGAGGAAGCATGAAATTTATTGCTTTCTTAGGATTTTTATCTTCATCTATGCCAATAATCGATATCGGGACTAAGTAAAAAGACAAATAATTTGGCAACATTTAGAAAATAGGAAGTGTTTGTTGTCTAAAATTACAGGCCTGCAAAATTCGGGTCATAGAAAAAAGATTGTAAGGTAATGAGTGACTTTTATTCTATTGGGTGCGCTGATTTCAAATATGACTTCCATTTTTCCCAATAATATAAGAGATTTTCACCAATTGGGCTTTAACATATAGGTAGAAAAGCCTATTTTTTCCTATTCTCGGAGAAAGAGTCTTTTCAAAATTTCTGTAAGTTTATTACTTACAAACGAGTTTATGCATCAAACATACAATTGGAAATCAGTTACTAAATATGTCTATTAATTTTATAGAAATAAGAACATAGCAATAATTATTTATCACGATTCAATTATAAAGTTAGGCAATTTTTTGATTTGGCGCTGTTTTTTGCAACCAAAACTACGAAATAATGTTTCTCGGTTTTCACCATGTTACCAAAATTTCGCCATTAAAAGAATCTTTAAAACTTTTGTTAAAATGTAAAATAATCCGCTAACTGAATTAGGCAAATCTATTAAGTGCATATAAACTACCATTAATTTGTCTTTGTGCACAATTTCGGGAAACATATCGGATGAAAATGTTTAGCATCGTTTTATGGTCAGCGAAAATATCTCAGTATTTGGCGACAATATCTCATTGACAAAAATAAAATAACAGACAGTTTTACAAAGCAGGGAGGGGGAGCATTAGCCAAGAAAACCCAAAACGATTACCGCAAATTTGATAGCATTTTGAATCGCACCAAGAACCCACAATAATGGAAATTTCCCAAAATAACTGAAGCAAGTTTAGTGGGATTCTGGGCGGCTAATTTTTCAAAACCGTTTGTATTTCAGTAGCCATATAGAGAAGGAGATATAGAAACCCCGAAACACGTGTATTTTGTAATCTGTTTATTTGTGTTAAACAACGTTGAATATTTCCTGTTATTCCTCGGCACAGAGCTATTTATTTATAGCTTAGTGATGGTTTCTCTAAGTTATTATTGATCCAGGCAACGCCGGGTATTTTGCTAGTTTTACTCATAAATAAAAAAAATATAAAATGCCTTGTTCACGGAAATTAAAAAAAAAACTAAGTGTTTAATGATCGAGGCCAATTTAATATCAAAATAGTAATTTTGTTAATTGTGCAAACAATCAGCTATTTTAATGATTAGTGGGAATCTAATATTCAGCTCTCTTAAAAAAAGTACGGCTTAATTAGTAGTTATCCTTTTAGTTCAAATGTGTGTTAAAAAGTAGTATTTAGTAAATTTGGGAATGTACTGGCAATTTATAATTTTGGTTGAATGCTTAATATTGATGTATTTCCCCTCCATCATTTATTTTCACCTCAGAAATAATGACATTAATAAGGTCTGTCACGGAAGTGAGGAATTTTCCATTAATATAGGCCTAATGGATACATTTCTCGAGGAAATATTTTTTTCTTCGTTGCTACAATCTGCGCATGTTAAACATGAAAACATATTCAACTTTTTTTAAACATTATTTTACATCCCTGAAATTCAAGTTCACGAGGTGAGAAGTAATAATAATTACATTAAGTTTGTAAAGCAAAATCCATCTTCCTGTTTTTCGACAAAAATCTCCCAACTTTAACTATGGCTGAAAATAACAAGGGGGTTCCCTTGTATCATGGAAAAAAATTGATGTCATTAGTGCCACGTGTTAATGAGGAATGCCATTTTGTGTTTAGGTAATGGAGGTAAAAATTTATTGTGTGATATGACTCCTTGTCCTACTAAAGCAAACTAAGACACAGTATTAAAAAACTAAATATACTTCAACAATTAGTATTTCAGACACTTGTTAAACGAATAATAAATAAAAAAGTATATACTTTTAATTAAAGAAGTTATTAAGCAACATAAACACTAACACAAGGTGTGGGACATGCCACGGAGGTGAGAATTCACCTGTTCCGAACCAAAAATATACTAAAATAAAATTTATTATGAAAAAACTGGTGGCAGGTTTAAATAGATATAATTTTGATGAAATTAAAATCATCGTTAAATGGATTGTTCTTTAAAGTGTTTACTGTAAAAGGCGTGTGACAGAAAAGTTAAACTTTTTAAAGGATGACCCATATAATATACATGAGAATGAAGCAAACACTAAGGGCAACGCAAATCTCCTAAAACCACATATTTCGACCGGTTTTAGAAGCAAACCTTTTGTAAAGAAAAAAAAAGTATTATTAAATAAAAACAAGAAAAAAAAAACACCCAACAGCGTAAAAGCCAAAAAAAAAAAAAAAAAAAAAAAAAACTAAAAAGAAAAAAATATATAAGCCCAGTAGTTTAGAATGTTACTAAGTAAGACTGAACAACTCCAACATTAAAATAGTTTTATAATCGATACACACATAAGACAAATCATAAATTCAAAAGCAGATTAGAAGAATCAATACTCGGTGACTTTTTTTAGCCTACTTTCCCATTAAAAGTCAGAGAAAGACGAAAAATGCATGAAAAAGGCTTAATGCATCTTGAAAATATTACACACACACACAAAAAAAAAAAAAAATTAATTTGAATTTTGGCATTTTTAATTCAAATTATATGTTCCGCAATCACGAGTTGCAACAGTACCCTACTCAATGGAGTTATTGATTCTAGAAACATTTCCTGCTCCTCCTGGGTGGTTACGTGTGTATAGATGGGTATGTGTGCAGGCGCGCTTGCGTGCATGTGTTGGCTTGTGTGTGTGCGTATACCTGTGTGTATGTGTATAAAGGCGCGCGTGTGTGTAAGTGTGCAGGACATGGACGCCACCAACCAGGAGAAGCGGGGTTCTGTCGGGAAACCGTGCTCAGGACGGGAGGAGCCGCGCCTGCAGAGGACGGTGGGCGGTGGTGCTGCAGAGGCCCCTGGTCCAAGCTGAAAAAGTAACCGGACACCAAAAACGGTCAAGTGAGAACAATAAGCAATCGTGATTGCTCAATAAATAAAATATTGAAAAATTAAAAATTGAAAAGTAGGGTATTGAGATGGGGAGAAATGTCTGTCGGTTTGCCTGTCAGTCTGTCTGTCTGTCGGTCTGTCTGTCTGCCCCCCCCCCTAATAATTTTTGATTGAATAGTCCGATTCGAACAAATTTTTTTTTTGTTGGAAAGATCTCAGCGAGGACACTTCATTCTTTTATTTCATTTTTTGATTTGAACTATTTTTTGTTCAATTTTGAACAGGTCAAAAAAAAAAAAAAAAAAAAACTTAACATTTGCACCTACGGGGAAATTCAAGGCAATTCCGAACTGTGAGGCGAATTTGCTTCAAACTTTGTTGGAAAAAGATTTTTGATGAAAAACTTGTATTTAAAATACCTTTTTGATTTGAACAATTTTCCGTTCAGCTTTGAACAGTTCAAATCCCTTAACATTAGCACCTACGGGGAAACTGAAAGTCAATGCAGATTCCGTACTTGAAGGCGGATTTACTTCAAACAAATTTTGTTGGAAATAGCTCTTGACGACAAACTCCAGACTCCGACTCCAAGAATTTAGGGGCTCCTGACTCCGACTCCTGTGCCCGACAATTAGTCGGACTCCGAGTCCCCGATTTCGACTCTGACTTCGTAGCTTTGGTAAAAATTTATACACGGAGGACAAATGACTGACTCTGATTCTTGGATATTTGACTCCGACTCCTTTATCCCAAAATGAGATTGACTCCGAATCCTCAGAAATGGTTTTAACTGTGAAATAATTATTGTTAATATGACTTGTTTTTATTTTCACGCTTAAGTTTTAATTTAGGTATTCAGTTTTTGGTAGATAAACTCGAAATCATTTATGTTTGTTTCTACGTATAGATATGCGCAGACGATTTTTTTTTCTGACAGTGAAAATTATTTCTTAAAGTTGACATTTTATTGTTTTTATTTATTATGGTAAGTGCACAAGTTCATTTAAAAATATTTTTGGCAACAGGGGAAAAATAAACGATTTTTTTTTTGATATGATGTATGTATTTTTGCAAGCTCATTAATTTTAATTATTATTTTTTCGTTTTGAAAGCTGTTAACGAATTTTTTTTAATGGAAAAAAGTGTATTAGCTGCTTTGTTTAAAAGGTGCTGCTATTTATTTGTTCTTTTTATTTTTTAAGATGAGTGAGGAATATTTTATTCCTAGAAATCAGCTTAAAATATTAAAAAAATATGTTTGAAACAATTAGCGATTTTAGCTATTTTTGAGAATATTGATCAGGTACTAGAAAGTAGTATGGATATACGGGAAAGTAGGTTCGTTTACTTTTAGACGGAACTTCTTGTTGATCAATCAAGGAACCCAGTAAAATTTGAATGGCTCCGACAGTTGATCCTTTTATTCTGCTTTTGAATTTATGATTTGTCATACGGTGTGTATCGATTATAAAACTATTTCAATGGTGTAGCTATTCAGTAGCACTTAATAACATTCTAAACTGCTGGGCTTCTATTTTTTCTTTTTAGTTTTTGTTTTTACGCAGTCGGGTTCTTTGTTTTTATTTAATAACTTGCTGCATTGCCCAGCTTCGCACGGTCTACCTCGAAAAAAAGGTCATGTCAAGTGACGCATGTTCAACAATCAGACTTTAGTTAGAGAAAAAAATACTGTAAATTTCCCGTCAAAATAATCATGCTTAAAGAAAGAAAACGGCAAATCAAAAATTCCCGAATAAATTCAACGCAACCCTCAATAAATACAACTAAAATCCTAAAAGAAAGAAGGTAATTCGCTAAATTATAATTCAAAGGATAAATGTTTACCTCAAAACAAAACTTTCTTTAGTCTCAGCCAAGGAAAAAATTTGGCAACCTTCTGAACGCTAATTTAAAATGAGATCGCGCAAGCGAGTTTTCCGATATGGAAATAGAGTTCCATTAGGCTTGAAAGTACTTTTTAATTTTTTCCCGGTGATTTTTTGAAATTCGGAGGAAGTGAATGAACTCTATGGGTGTTTTTTGCGGGCTTTCGACTGGCGTTTAAATTGAAATTATCGGATAATTATTTCATATAGAAAGAGCCATTTAAATTAAAATTCGAACGGTTCGGTTCTTTTTTGCGTTTGAAAACCTCCCTATGGACCTTCTCGGGTGCGCAAGTCAAATTTGGTCGAGATCCGACATAAACTGTGGATTTGTGTAGGGAACATACACACATACACGCACACATATATAAATAAAACAGAGAATATATGTATGTGTGTATGTTTCCTATACAAATCCACAGTTTACGTCGGATCTCGACCAAATTTGGCAGGGAGGTAATTGGGCACCCGAGAAGGAACGTAGGCTCTTTTTACCCGAAATAATTATCCGATCGGTTCGATTTTGGCGCCATTCTAAAGCCAACGAAAAACATTAAAAGAGTTCTTTTATTTTCTTTGAGTTTCAGAAAAAAAAAAAAAACTCTGAAATTAGCAGGAAAAAATTAAAAAGCACTGCTTTGCCTATTGGAACAGAAATTTTAAATCGGAAAATTATCGTTTGCGCGATCTCATTTTAAATTAGCGTTCAGAAGGTTGCCACTTTTTTCTTCTCGGCTGTGACTAAATAAAATTTTGTTTTCGTTTTGAAGTAAAATTTTCCCCTTTCATTATTTGGCGATATAACTTCGTTATTTTTTTTAAAAGGATTTTAGTTGCGTTTATGGAGGATTGCGTCTAATTTTTCGGGAACTTTTGATTTGCCGTTTTCTTTCTTTGAGAATGATTATTTTGACGGGAAATTTTATAGTATTTTTTTTCTCTAATTGAAGCCTGATTGTTAAACACGTGTCACTTGACATAACTTTTATTTTCAAGGTAAACCATGCAAAGCCGGGCAATGCAGCTAGTATATAAATATGTATATTCTTTGTTTTATTAATATAGATTATTTTTAATTTACACTTTTAGTTAGTTTTCCATAGCTTGGTAATTATAAGACTGTACATTTCGCAATCTTGTCATTTTATTGAGAGAATTTATATCGTGAGGATTATTAAGTAACTTGCGGTGGTCTAAACTACTGATTATTAGTCACTCTAGGGACCTAACTTGGCTTCAAGCTACATATGCTTGACCTTTAGCAAAAGTGCACGAACTTAAAATTCAACCACAGCTGCATAAACAGCCTGTATAACTCATGATGACGCGAACTCATAAACGTCGTCAGTCAGATCTTTCTCGCAAAGCTAAAAAAGTTCTTCAAGAAAGTACACGTCGGGAAACCCAGTCCCCTGATCATGTGTTTAGTGACACTCCCAAGGTTAAGACATCGATTGACGTAAAAATCATCAAAACTGCCCCAGGCGTTTAGCCTTTACAATGCCACATAGGAACATACATACACAGACTCATAAACAGATTAACCTCTTTGCGTCGCGCACGCGCAGTCGGGTAAAAAGATGTTCCTCTATCACTAACAGTGTAGGCCAATTTTACTGTATAGATCAGTTCTTTGGATTCATTCTGCAAAACCCCCATAATTTAAACAAGGAATAATTAAAACAAAATGCTTAGACATATTGCTGACGCATATTGTTTCAAAAAGAAACGCATGTTGTTTCAAAAAGAAAAGAATATCTGTGTTGACGCATTGTTATTGACGCATATTTTTTCAAAGAGAAAAGAATATCCGTGCAGAACTAAAAACTGACTCTTAGTCCAGGTACATTATCAAAGAGGCAAGAAATTCTACAGGAACCATAACAAACTACTTTTAACAACAAAATTTAAAGGTAATCGTTCTCAGTTGCCGTACAATTTAGTGGTTACAACGCACTGAGTATAAAAAAGAATCCGTGGCAAATCCTCTGTATATGTAATGTGCGTACATTGAAAGTTGTCGTATATGTGTATGTTTTTTTTTTCGTTTTCTTTTTGCCCCCTCCCTATCAAAAAAAAAAAAAAAAAATGCTTTAGAAAAGGTCGAGGACGCATTGATTTTCAATGTTTTCCTATGACTTTTATTTAATGTTTATTGATACTGAGACTTACAGGGAAAATGCTTCTGGGGCCTGTTCAGAAATTTACGACACCTCATCACTTTATGCAGATGTATTTTCTTCTATAGGGTAACGGCACCAGTAACAGACGAGGGTCCAGTAACAGACAGTCAAAAGTTTTGATTCAAATAATAGGGATTTTAGGCGGGTAAAACTGGTGTCACTGCGATCCATGAATGCGGTACAACCATCTAGTGTTACCAGAGTGAATTTTATGAGCTAGTTGGTATTTACAAGGCAGTGGTGTGAGTTTATGAACAACCTCCACGAGGTCTACCGGTGTTTCATGTTCATTTGGCTTTAATAAGGCTTATAATTTAATAAGGCTTTAGGTCTCAAAATAAAGAACTTTTGCACATTTAGAAGAGAAAAAGAGGAATTCTGTCCATTTTTCTTTTCCTTTCCTCATTTTATATGCTACTAGGTATCATAGAATTGTCGGTGTCTGTTACTGAGGGTCGTATCTTCCTTTTGAAATTAAGAAAATATAAAAAAAAAAATTTAAAAAAAATAATAATTTGAATTTTTGGCATCTTGAATTCAAATTATGTTTTTCGCAATCACGAGCGTGTGTGTGTATGTATGCGCGTGTGTGTTTGTGTAGGCGTATGTGTGTGGGTGCGTGTGTGTGTTTGTGAGTGTATGTATGCATGTGTGTACGTGTTGTGAATGCAGTGCTTGCTGTGCGTGTTGGCGTTCGTGTGTGTGTATGTAGGCATGTGTGTTTGTGTCTGTGTGCAGAGATGAGTGTGTGTATGTGTGTGTGTAGGTGTGTGTGTGTAGGTGTGTGAGTTTTTAGTGTGTGTGTAGGTGTGTGAGTTTTTAGTGTGTGTATGTATGCGTGTGTGTGTGTAGGATATGGACGCAACCTGGAGACGGTTTTCGCAAGAGGAGCAGCATCGTGAGGCGGTCGGTCGACGGTGATGCTGCAGAGGGTGCTGGTGGGAAAATAAAATCAGCGTAGCATCAAAACAGTCAAATGAGAAAAATTAAGCAATCGTGATTGCTCAAAAAAATAACTGACTAATTCAGAGGATTCAGAAACAGCCAAACATTAGATGAGATGTAGTTCACGAGAGAAAAATAGTTTTAGAAGTCTGAATGTACCAAACGCTCAGAAAATTGAGTTAACCTAACATCGATGCCTTAAGAAGCATGTCTGTTATTGATGCCGTTACCCTATGCTATTTTTTTTATAATTTTATTTATATACTAATTCATTTATTTATTTTTACAATGATGAATGAGTCTCAGTAACCCTGCAAGAATTGACGGAAGTTATAGTTGTTCCTTGTGAAATTTAACAATGCTTCTTTGCTTTTGATTTATTGAAAAAAGGAAAACATTTAGTTTTAAATAGCAACACAACTGCGTTTTCAATTACTACAAACATACAGCATGCTTCACGCATTTGCTCCAGTAAATATTTCTATAGAAAACATAAAATGTGAGATGATTCTTAAAGAGATAAAGATGCACTTAAAAAAAATGCATCCTATGTCTCACAGAAAACTGATGGCTCTTCCAGAATCCTGTTTTGATCTTTTTGGAGATTTTGTTGTTTGATGGATTGATTGCTTCGGTAAAGAAAAAAAGTGGGTGATTGATAACTTCCTTTCGTGATCCTCATAGGTAACTGACAGATTTTTTGATGATATCCAGGTTCAGACTTTGGTGACCTGTATTATTTCGAACTGTATTTTTTCAGGACTTTATAGCTTTTGTGAAAGTATTAAATTTGAAGATCTTAGCAGTGAAACTTTTTTTTTTTTTGAAGCCCATTAAAATTTTAATCCATTTGAAGATTACCACTTTTGAAAAATATCTAGAGAATTAATGTTTCATTCTCATTATTTACTTCACTTTTATTTCTTCTACTTCAAAAATCTTAATATTTTTCATGGCAGTTTTCATTTTCAGTATAAACTTTGCATTGTTCTCGAAAATAATTTAACCTAAGAAATATCTGCCTTCATTATTTTTTTTAAATTAATTCAAGCTTTCTTATTCCTACTAGTTTGTGTAAATATTTAAATAGTTTTAAAGCTAAATATTGTAACACTCAAAGTAGCTTGTCTCCTATTCGTCACCTAAACAGTTCTGCATGTTTATAAATAAAGCAACCTTTTAGACCTGAGTGTTTAACTACATTATTTAACTACCTTGCATATAAACTACAGCTATATTAAAGCTAGAACAGGAAAATATATAATTCAGAACACTTAATATTTTATAATATCATTACCAGTTTGGTAAAGGTACGACTATAAGGGTAGTGAACACGGTCTGCATATTTATTTTTAAGCACCTTTCTAGAACTGAATATTTAGCTGCCTCATTTATAAAGCCTGCACGAAAACAACATTAACATATAAGCTAGTATATGAAAAATGAAAAAATCTAATTGAGAGCACATAATTAGAGGTATGACATCGGTGAAAAATCATCAATGATTTAAAATATTAGTCTTAAAAATTTTTTCAAATAAATTTATTTAATAAAACTAACGTACGTTGTCGGATTTTTTTAAAGAGAAATAACATGATTCTTTGAAAATACAATGGGGGTGTTTCCTTCAGTCTAAAGTGAATCGATTGTTTTAGAAATGGCATAAGTCCGACCAATGCAACTTTTCAGGAATCAATAAAAATTGATTATTTTATTCAGAGAGGAACTAAATTCTACCAAATTTTTTATGACTAATCTAGCCACAAGTAGGTTCATTACCTCAACTTAAATTACGTTTCATTTTGTCACTGAAATTATTTTTTTTTAATTTGGATTTTTCTGCAATTAATATCCTGAAAGACTAGTTTACAGTGATGAAAATGTAAATCAGGTGAAACAGATTCGTTTCAATTTGATTTATTATAATAAAAAATAATAATACAAAGTGACAATATTTAGTGAAGTCCGCATTCATAAATTCATTATCATAAGATTATCATCGTGTATTTTCCTCTTTCTCTCGTCTTGTTTTAGTGAAATAACAAAGTCTGGCCTAAAAATATACAAAAACTAACAAAGAGATAAAAAGCAAAAGTTTAACATGCGTATAAAACTATATTCATATTCATCAAATACATCTTCCATGGAAATCTCTTTTTATATCCTTCTCTTGACTAGTTTTGTGTACCAAGTTCGATGTACATATTAGTATGACTATGTTCAAAATTGCACTGAATAATCATCTTGATATTTGTTATTTCTTTCAACAATATGAAAATTTTCCCTTTATACTCAATATTGGCAAAGGTAGTTCAGCCGACAAGCGTTACTTTGCAATATTCTCTTTAAAACCGTCTACAAAATAGCTAGCCTGAAACCATTCCTTTGATGTTCTATCGAATATTTAAGCATCATGAATGTTGATAATTGAAAACATTTGTCGCCCAGTTGAACATTTTTCCAAAATCTCAATTTGGGAAATAAGTCCTCTTAAAAAATGAAGGGCTCCTGTTTAAGCAGTTAGATTTCATTGTTTTCATTAGATTTGATGGTGAATCTTGGTATAATTTCAGGATTTCACTTGTAAGAGATTGGATTTTGCATGGTTATAATCTGTCACATCTGCTGAACATTCGCTTTACTGTCCCAAGAAACGGTCGCAAAGAACAATCGAATTTCCTCTCATAGGAAAGATATCAGCAATCGTGTTAAATTTCTTCAGTGTTATTTATAGAAAAAGTCTCCGGCAGTGTTGTTTTTATTTTGACCAGCGAACATCTCACTGAAAGCATACAGTTTTTTCGCAGTTCCTAAAGTAATGTTAATAAAACCCCAGCGAAATTAGCGAATTTCATTCGGATTCCGTGATTTCGAATCCTCCCCCCCCCCCAACCCCCGAACTGACGAACCTACCATTACCGAAATTATGTAAGATCAAAGGAGTAATTTGTTTTTACTTCATTACGCCAAAAAATCTAGTTTTGCTATGATCTTGCCATTGCGTCTTCCTATTTCTTCGCTCGCGTTTAGTGCAGAAAGGGCATAAGTCCGGGACTTACGCTCTTTCTGCCCTAAACGAAAAATGTGATCCCTAAATAAAGTGCTTTGTCGTACAAGTATGCACTTCCCTGCTACACTAGTCGAAGTCTCTACATACAAGCATTCGAAAACCACAGCTCACTCAATTTTGAAAAAAAAAAAAAAGTGACTTATGCACTTTCTGCAATAATCGATTTAAGTACTACTTTTAGTCACTGAAATTGGTAAAACCAGCAAAACTATTTTAAAAAAAATACATAGAGCTAGGAAATATTTTGCTCTTCCAAATTTTAGTTTTGAAGTGATAATTTCTTATGGGAGGGTAAACCGATTTATGACATAATGCGCTTAGCGGCAGAAATCACGTCTGGCATTTCTTTCGTTCGCGCATATGCTCATGGTCGGGGAAATTTTGCCCTGCGAGCTATTATTGGTGGAGTGAAATTTGTCTGTTAAATAAAGTATTCATTTGGCGAATTTTGGCAATAACTTGAAACTTTATTCTAGTAACCCTAGCGACTTGTTAACTTGTAACGTCAGTAGTGAAAAGGAACTCAACGACTGAGCGTCTTTTAAGATTTTTTTTTAAGTGTGGAAATAAGTCAATATTTAAAAAAAAAGAGCAACTCACCCCATGTTTTCGGCCATGGTCAATTAGGAAAAAGTGTTTTTGAAAAAAGGAAACAACCCAATTGTGTAAATAAAATACAAATATACAAATTCAATCACGGAAATGCATTATGAATATTTCCCTGAGAATATTTTTAAACACCCTTTTTCTCACAATATTCTC
This sequence comes from Uloborus diversus, assembly GCF_026930045.1. NCBI lineage: Eukaryota > Metazoa > Arthropoda > Arachnida > Araneae > Uloboridae > Uloborus > Uloborus diversus. The sequence goes on from NC_072736.1 coordinate 117,044,011, forward strand.
ATCAGAAATTCCTCATTCTTATTAATGTTCAAATGTCTTTCTTAAACATGCCCCACATTTCAAAATTCAATTTCAGTCTTTGCTCGCAATGATGATTATTCGTATGAAATAATATATATTTACATATACAAGAAAGAGCATATCTCATTTTTATGCTATTTCACGCTCCCGCGATTTTACATGGACTCGTCATCAAGTTACATGTCTAAACCATTTCCCCGTGTTCTTAAATTCATTCAGAAGAATGACGTATCAGAATTATTTGTTTTGCTCTATTAAGCACGACGTAGCAGAAGACCCCGTTCTAGTGGAAGATTCACAAGCGTTGTTTCTCCAGTAAAGTGATTTCTTTGTTCTTTTAAAATTTTTGTTATTGATTTGAAATGTTTTGATTTGTTTTCAGACAATTTAACAAAAACAGCAGAATAATGACGCAATTTGTTTCACTTTGTTGGTTTTTATGTTTGAAAGCATTAAAAACATTGAGAATCAATATTTTTTTTCTTTTAATATTATCTACATCTCTTTCTTTCTTTACAACTTGTGTCTACGTTTATGTTAGGCTTTTTTTCTGCTACGTTTTTTCTTATATTTTGGTCACTTTCTTTCTCTCTACTTTTGTGAACCTTTGGATCCTCTTAAATCTTTCTACAGTAAAACCTCGTTAAGTAGTCACTCAAGGGACCAAAAATTTTTGACCACTAATGCGGAGTGACTACTTATGTGGAGTGGGAAATTAAGGAAGAAAAAAAAAAGCCGTAGAAATATTCATGAATAGCAGTAGAATGCTGTGACAAAAACAATAGCTTATGTAATCAATGTCTACAAATTAGTGGAAATATTAAAAAGAGGGAAAAATACTAATGATAGTTACTTTGTTTTATTTTCTCTTACTTATACATTACTAAATAACAACAACTTATTTAGTTACAGTACATTAATACAATCCTTCAATGTTGACTCATAAAGTTGTTGCTTACGGAAAAGAAAGATCTTTTCAAAAATACATCAAGCTTTAATTTCTGTGTTTGTAGTTCCTTGAACGGATGTTAAATACTGATTAACTTTCTCCAGGTATTAGATTTTGTATGTCTTGCTGAAAGGAGTTTGATTCATACTCTTGGTACTCGGCAGAGTCACAGCAAGATGCTTTGAACGACCAGAACCAAGGATCGAGATTTCAAGGAAAAATGACTATCAAACCGCTTTTCAACTAAGTCCGACACTATTTTCTAAAATCCGATAAGGAAAAGGAATTTTAGAAAACAATTTTTAAGTGACTAGTTAACCGGGTAAAATTAAATTTGGTGACCAGTAAAGGAGAATCATTTTACATTACTGTGAATGAGACCTTTTCGGGACCAAAGAAAAACGACCACTTTAACGGAGTGACCACTTAACCGGTCGACTACTTATTGAGGTTTCACTGTATTTGGATTGACTCGCCTAGTCCTCTCTACAAAGGTATAGTTTTGTATCTTCTATTATATCCTTTTGTATCTGTTTATATATATTTTTACGAGGAAACAACACAAACAATGAAATAATGAAGAAAAAAAAAACTTAAATAGGTAGTAATCAAAAGATTCAATTGAGATCTTTTTGCTGCAATAATTATTTTCCCCCGTCCCCCCGGTATTGAAATATAAGGTCTTAAAAAGTGCCGGAATTTTATGAAAATTGCCGAGTTTGAAGAAGCATCAAGAAATCGAAAGTAGCGAGCAGTTTTCACCTCCTGCATGTGAGCCGACTTCAGTACATTATAGAAAAGCATTCAGGCTAAGGTGGTAACTCGACCTCGACTCTATACTCTAATACCAAATATAAGATGGGAGAACTATATACACTTACAACAAGGCTTTCTTCAAGTCTGGTGAAGTTTCAACATTAAGCAGGTATAAACATTGTGGAGTCCCCTCGTATACCTTAAAATGTCTCTATTCCCAAACAGAAACAATTCATACCTTCTCTAATATCATATGCAGTCGACTCTCGATAACTCTAGGCCTTATAACTCGAATATTTTTCATCTGGAAGTTTTCATTCAGTCCCAAAACTCTTTAGTGTTTTCAACACAAAGTTGTCTTTATATTTCGAATGTACTTCTTTTAAGTCGAAGGTTTTACGGCAGTTTCGTTTTCATTTATGCATAAAAATGCTGTTAAAAAAAATGTTCTTTCCCTTTAACATATTGCTTTGTCGACAAGCCTACACGAGATGGATAGTTTATATACAAAAGTGCTCCTTAATGCGCATTATTGCGAGATTAGGTGAACTAAGTCGATTGGGCTATCTTTTGCCGTGGGAACGGCTGGAGACAAAAACTTTGATTGTTAGCTAAAATAACTTCGACTTTCGAAGTATCTTAATAACATTTATTCTAGAAAGATATTTTTATGTTGTGTTAATTATTAAAGTTATATAAAATGTAAGCGTTATAGCCTTTCTGTTATGCACAAATGCAGAAAATGAAAATAAACATTATTCTTGCGAAGGCTGGAAAAATAACTTCTGATGATTCGAACTACCACTTACTGGAAGGTTTTTGCTGGTGCTTTGTGAATTCAAGTTATCTGGAATTGATAGTATATGGTTAGGTTGCGTTATATTCCTTACAAAGACCGATTCAGACGCCAGGCACAGTAACAACTCAAGCCAAATATGGGGTGGGACCACGTTACAGGCATCAATAACCAATATAGGGCCTATTTAAGCTTAATGACAAATCATCTATTAAAGAAGGCAAGACGTTAAATACCTTAATAAGTGTAACTTTAGTTTCCTTCTATATTTTGTATTAGAATAAACGTATATTTACACGTATTACGTTTATTAGAATATCTATATTTTGTATTAGATTCACTTACTGTGTTTGGTTTGCGCAGTACGTGAATAATTCCCATACATGAGGGTTCGCAAGTATACAAGGTGTATCAGTACAGCGTTTACAGACTTTCAGGGCAAATAGAGTACTCCTAGATAATGGAAAATCTCATAGCAATGCATGGTCGGAAATGCTTTAATGACGCAATAGTGACGACACAAAGCACAAGAAAGACAGGACAAATAAGAGGAGAAAACAACATGTTTACAATCATAAATGCAGCGAAAATGCTGGTTTTGTCTGGTGTACACGATAAATATCAATACGTAAAGCGAAGTATCAAATGACGGTTCATGCGCACAAACTGTTTTTGTTGCCATGCTCGCTTTGACGTTCGATTTTCAATGCGCCGGAGATGTGAGGCATGCATCACGGCCCAGGGGCGTAATTTCGAACACCTGTTTTGATGATGATCGTTGGCTCCTTAGTGTTGTTTTTTCTTAGTTTTTTGCTGTGTTAAGGATAATAAACATGTTTTCTTCTCTTATTTGTGTCTTGGTTTTTTTTTTTTTTTTGGTGATTTGTGTCGTCACTAATACCCCAGGAAAGCGTTTCCGACCATGTATTGCTATGTGATTTTCCATCGTCTATGTGTACTCGATCTGCTCTGAAAGTCTGTAAACGCTGTACTGATACACCATGTATATTTAATATTGCAAAGATTTAGAGCTCATGTTTCAAGAAAATAAACAGGAAACATACGTAGGGAAAATAAATAGTTGACTTTTATTCAACAGAATACATAGTTTTTAAAAGTTTTTCCACGTACAGAGTAACGATTACTGCTTGCTTTTTATTATTGTTTGTTTCCCTTTAGAATCCATCAGGATTTCTTGTTTTACACGTGTATTTGATATATTTTGCAAAAAATGTTCTTTAAATGTTTAGTTTGAGATTTTATTCTTTACTCTGCTAGGAAAAACGGGTGTCCTAAATATATGGTCTGAAATGATTTCAATAGAGCACTAGCGATTACATGTACCGCTGATAAATATCTATCGATGTATTCGCTTCATTTTAATGAAATTTTGATTTAAATCATTTCCTTTCTTACCGGGAAACTGGCGAAACAATTAAAAAATAAATAAATATGTGGCAATCGAAAGATCAAAAAGAAACATAACTTTTAGCCAATCTAAACACTTTATTTATATTTGATAATTATTCCTTCAAAAAGTTGGATAACTATATAAAAAGTTTAGGAGTGTTTCTTCTGTTTTATCCCAACAAATACATTAAAACTACTACGATAAAAGGGGGCAGTATGAAGTAGAAAAAAGTTTTGACCAACGTTGCCCTGAATATCTATACAAATGGGAATAGTAGTTTTGAGCTTCCTAAAAAAATGCATGAAAATATTTTAGATATAAATGTTGAATTCATTTTGAGATTTCTTGTAAATCAAAGCATTTTTTTTTCTTTTTGCGTATTTAAAACTCTGTGAAATGGAAAAACTTTAAAAAATATTTTACTTACAAAATACGTACAGAACAGTTTGAAACTTGATAAACATACACATTTAAAGAAAAGACAGTTTAATAATTTTCAATTTCAATATTTTAAGAAATACATTTAAACATGGTAACATTATCGATATCACTCCAAATTACTTCGCCGTCAGTTTTTTACTAAAAAGCCAAAATTATCAATTGGTATGAACATAACAAATATTTGAAGAAAATGAAGATAAAATTCTAAAACATTTAGTTAATTTTTCTCATCCATTTTAACTCGATATAAACCTACACGTCTTTCTCTACTAGGAATATGCTGCCGTTGGAAGGTAAACTGCTGTATCTGCAGAAAGGAGTTTTTGAGCTATTTAAAGAAACGTTCTTTGAATTCCATACTAAACATTAAGGAAATGTTTGAATTTGATTTTTTTTTTTTTTTTTTTTTTTTTTTGTGCTATATTTTCAGTAAACATCAAATAAGCGAGAGTTACAATAAAGCTTAAGTTCAATAGATGACAAATATGGAAAATGAGAAATTTGCTGACATTGGTCTTAACCTTCCCACTTCAGTATGGATAAGAACAAAAAAAAAAAAAAAAAAAAAAGAGAAAAGTTGCATACCTTCAATTTTATGAAGCAAGTCCTTGAAGTTCAGAATCACGTGTATGCTCTTAGAATTTCAATTTTAATAATTTATCGCACCAGTTATCGTAGGATAACTCTAGAGCAGCGGTCCGCAACCTAAATTAACTGGCGATCTACTTTTCAAGTTTCGAGCGGACACCAAAATCGACTTTGGGAGGGGGGTGGGGGGGATGATGCATACACGATAGACTTCACTAAATACAACTTTGAAAAGTTGATACTTCTAATTTAAATTTCTTCTTTAATCTTTAAGCACTTTAAATTCGTAATTCGGAACAAAATATATAATTTATATATTTTTTTTAAACTTTATTTTTTTTATTCCAGAACTAAGAATTCCATAACCTTAATTTACAGTTAGGGTTAACTCTTTATCTGGGTCTTTTGCAATCTTTTAAGTTAAACAATACGTAAAATACTATTCAAACCATTTTCTTACTTTACAAAAATTGTAAAACATTCATAACAAGTTTAACTACTAAATTCATAATGTAGTATTTTTTAAAGATCAAAAGTCAAAAGGATTTTTTATATCTTAATATTAAAACTGTGGTACTTCCAGCATTTCAAAAAAGTTGTGAAAATTTCAACGAACTTATGATTTAAAAGTTGTTTCCTTTTCTTTTTTAGAAAATAGTATTTATTGAAGGTACTATCTAACGAATCACACACACAAACACGAGGTCCTAAATGTTGTCTTGATCAACTGAAATTTGGCTCGAGATCGACTGGTAGATCGGGATGGACCGCTGCTCTAGAGATCAAAGGTACAATAGTAAATATTAAAACCAAAGCTGTATATTAAGAAGTATTATCAGAAACATCTTAATTATATTTTAACTCGCAACCCTATTACAATCACACTAAAATCTCTGGTCGCTATCGAGTTTTTTTTTTGTAAAACATATGAGCTTGAGTTTAGAATATGAGTGTATTGATGATATAATGGATTGGTCACTATTGGAAACAAAGAACTTCGCATTTTACGACGTTCAAAAACTCGATGACAACCATAGTATTTGCCACCATGTTCGGTTACAGGTTATTGGAAGCGACTAGTGATTGCAATACCGGTATACCGAATACCGGTATTTAGAGCTACTTTGCAATTTCGTAATACCGGTATTAGCTAGGGTAGAATACCGGTAGTTTCGGTATTAACTAAAAATGATAAATAGTTTTTAATTAAAGAGTTTTCAATTTAACTAATTGGATATCTACTGTTATTTTAAACATAAATTTCTTTTTCGATGATACACAGTACCGTATTCAATCTTTTGAAGTAAAAATTTGGCTTTAAATACATAAATTTATGGAACATCAATGAATAAAAGTAGCAGAAAGATTATAAAATGATATTTTCATCAATAGTTGGTGTCGACGAATCGTACTTTTTTGAGTTCATGCGAACCACGTTTTTAAAATCTCCATTTTTTAGACTTGCCCTCTTGTGAAAATTAATTTTAAATGTAATGAAGTGATGGAATTTAAATGTTATGAACTATTTATTCCAACCAGGGCCGTATAGAAAGGAGGGGTTTCTTAGGGTTCAATCCCATCCCCCCGAAAAGTTCGGTTTGACATTTAAATGTTCGTTTATATTTTAAAATTTCCAAAAAAAATTGTTCCAAAACTCTAATGTCTATGCATATTAATTGCATAAAACGCTTTCATAACAGATAACCCGACGACTTGAACATTAGCACAAATAGCGCATTGCTCCGCATGAAAGTTTTTAAACCCTCCACGAAATTATTTTCTGGTTTCGGCCCTGATTCCAACCATCAAATGCAGCAATTGTTTATGATATTTTTTGCAAAACATTTGTCTCCGACTGTTCTGAATTGTGAGAAAACTTTTTCTTGTTAGTATAACAAACAATCATTTGTTGTCATCGGCATTAGCGTGCTGTCCTTTCTCGCTTTTCAGTTTTAAACTAAGGAAGATAATATTAATAATGCCTTAAACATTTACAAAGAAAAAAAAGGCATACTCAATTGGAACATGTTTTCAGATATTTACATAATTGTAAAGAATTTCGAAAAGAAAACAAAAAAAAAAAAAAATAATAATAAAATAACAAGGTTCAATTTATGGTAAATTTCAAACCAAAGGATTAATAAAAATCAATTCTGTTCTGACCAAGAGGAAATCGCTGAAGATGATGTTAATACTGGAAAAGAATTGTCGTTCGAAGAACAGTTACAATTAGCTAAAAGTTACAATTAGCGAAGAACAGTTACAATGATGACAAAAAAAAAAAAAAAAAACTCTCACGTAATACAAAATAAACACCGACAATCTCAGAAAATATTTTTTTTTAAACCAACAAGTTAAAGATCAAATTATTTGAAGATTAAGGACTTTCAGGTAACTACAGAAAGCGTGACGCGCATTTTTAACAGTACCACCGGCCTTCTTGAATTCAGAAAGAATATTTTCAACAGCAAGGAATTTGTTCTCTGAAATGAGTTTCAGACTTAGTGAAAATTAAATAGATGCATTGTGTCTGCGTGTTTTTTTTTCTATTATAAATTTTTTATTATGATATTTGTAACCTTATTTTATATTTGTTTACAATAAGTAAATAAAGCACTTTTGAACAAAATAATACAATTTGGCAACGAAACATTATGTTTTTGAATGTTTCTTGAGAAAGTTCTAATACCGGTATCCCAGTATAACGTTAAAAAATTACCGAATACCTGTATTGCAATCCCTAGAAGCGACGTGTTAATGGTATCGCATATTATTTTGTCTTTTTAAGTCGCTTTTAATGTAACAAACTATTTTCGAGCTGGTTCTGGAGTTCAAGGGTTTCGGTTCCTGATATCTTTTGTCACTGTACCATTCCTTCTCGTATAAGAAGAAAAACTTTGATAGTAAAAGAATTTGAAACAGTATATATCAAAGAGGAACAACAGGAATAAAATGTTTGGAATAACGATGTAACAGCATATCACATCTACTCGCGATTTTAGTATATGTTTTGCAACGAAATGTTTCAAATTCTATCACGATAATAATATTTAATTGGTAGCTTCTGATAAATATCACAATACTTCTGAATTTCCAAGGCAATTTCTTTAAACAAGAACGAAATTTTAGCTTCTAACGTAAACCGTACCGTATAAGACCGTACAACCCAAGGCATTTAATTCGCCCTTAAAGATCCCTCTAAGACTCCCTTAGCTACTTGCTTGAAGAATTATGATTACATATAGCACGGCAGAAGTGACAGTATTTTACCATGACCTATATTAGGGACCTAGCTTGGGTCACCGAGAGAAAGATAAGTGACCCCAAATATGCCCATACCGTTTTAAACTCATACGCTGTCGCCAGAGGAAGCCATATCGCCAAATCCCTACATAAAAACAAGCATTTGCAATGAACATTCTAGAAATATCTTTAGGAGAATTGGTTTGGCAAACTTCAGTTTTTGTCATCGATTAATTCTTCTGTCACCTTTCATGTTTTCAGAAATTCCTCTATATTAATATTATTCCTCCAGAATCGTTAATAAATTTTAGCGTCCATTTATTGGAAACATTTTAGTGATTTGATTTAATTACAATACCCTATCAATGGACATATTCGAATGTTTTGCTACAATTACGAAACGTTATCAGTGGAGGACTGTTTGCGCTAGAATTACGATGTCGGTTGATTACGCGTTTGTCCCTATCAGAAAGGAGTACCTAGAGCAAAGGCTTAAACGTGAATTGAAACCTGCATAACCATGTAATTCCAACATCAAAGTTAACAATTTCAATATTTTCTGTGGATAACTTACCTTTGTGCAACTCACATTTCAGTTCTTATTCATCTTTTGCTTGAAAACGCTCAATGTAACTTCATTTTAGTGTAACGGCACCAGTGACAGACATGCCTAAGACGTCGTTCTCAGGTTAACTCAATTTTCCGAGCCTTTTAATGTATTTAAACTTTTAAAACCATTTTTCTCTCATGCAACTATATCTCGTCTAACGTTTGGCTCCTTCTGGATCCTCTGAATTAGTTAATTTTATTTTTATTAGCTCAAATTCGAAAAAAGCTCCGACCACCAGCAACATATTCCGAAAAATCAGATGGATATCAGACATCGATCTAGTGATTCCCAGGAACAGACAGCCTGAAGACATTAAGAGTAATACACCAAATTTCCCTTTTCTCTTCAAAATGTGCAAAAGTTCTTTATTTTTAGAACTTAAGCCTTATTAAATTCTTATGAACATGAAACATCAGCTGACCTCGTGGTAACTTTACATAATCTTCCAGCACATCCTCACAAATACCAGTTGGCTCACAAAATTCACTCTAGTAATTAAATCTAACACTAGATGGTTTCCCCGTGTTCATGGGCCATAGCAACATCAGTTTAACCCGCCTTAAAGGCTTATTATTAACAATCCAAAACTGACTGTCTGTTACTGAACCCTTGTCTGTTACTGGTGACTTTAACCTACCTTTTCGAGATTGCGCATTACATGTATGGGACGAACATCGTTTTTTTATTACTGAGAAACTATGAATTACTCCTTCAATATGATGTGTTTTTCTGATTGTGGTAGCTGTAGTAATGCCTTTTGAACGAAGTGTAAATGTTACCAAAATGCATGCATCAAATAATATATCCTTTTTTTCCTACCTAATTGTTCTTGTGAAAGATAAGGCTATTAAGGTAAGGGAATAAGGCTATTTAGCCTTTTGCAGATCTAGTGTGATCCCCCGATATGTCAACCAGTCTTTCATGTGCCACCATTAAGTCGCCGATGTCAATGGCACAGATAATTTAAGTTCCCCACCAGATGGAGGCATCTGGGCTCTCTTCGATGCAAAAGTGCACTAGGAATTTAATTTTTCCTATTGCATTCAAGGTTAAAAAAACAAAGACCTTTAACACGCCGCATTATCATTCGACAGGGACGCTGACGATTTTCTGCGTCTCGAAAAGCCACAGACTGACAACTGATGATCAGAACTCGTGAAACCCGATGCAGGAGGTCAGCGCCTTACCAAGCCTTCCAACCGATGTCAATTAAAATATAATAACGACGATAAGCTGTCAACGAGTTTAATGCCTGAAGTGACTGTCATCGTAAGAATATTTATCTAATTCACACTAATAATCCCAATATTTGTATGAATTATAAACATAATTTAAAAACTTCATCCTTTAATTTAGTTTTCTCAAAAAAATGAACAAGTGTCTGGAGTGACATCGATTTTCTTGTGCAAAGTATCTATTCATAGTCCTTCCGTCCTTTGCGCCTCTCTTTTGAGCTATATTGCAGGTCTCGGGAATAATAGAAAGGATGGATTTGGGGAACAGGCAAATCAAGGCACATAAGCATACAACATTCAAATGCGCTTCGCTGTTCCCTGGACATTGAAGATGCCTCTGTCAGTCAACAGTCAGTCGTATAAATATGTCAGTCGTAGAGAAACTGCTTTACAAATGTATTTTTCTTGTGTTTTCATACAATTTGGCTTATTTCAAAGGATTCTCTTCGGGGATGATTTCACAACGGATGTTTTGTCTGTGACGCCTGGAAGTATAAAACCATTATCGCTGCCGCCCATAAGAGCCATATGTAAGATTCTGCTTGTTTTACTCCTGAAATAGAAAACCATAAAGAGTAAATTCACTTATGAATTGTTGAACAGAAGATATTAAAATATTTTGTGGCTCAAATAAAATCGTTATCTTTGTGGGAAAAAAATGAAAGCAATATAACTAGGCTTTCCAGATTTCTTAGATGTTCAACCGGGACAACGTAATGCCCCCCCCCCACAGCTCGTGACTATTGAAAATGGTACACACCCCTGGCTGTTTTTTTAGCGTTGTAGAGGGTAGTTCATTCTAAATGCTATTAATAAATGGTTTTACTAATTATGAACCTAAACCAGGTGTAATAATAAACGACGTAAGCAGATAAATTTAAGGATTTAATTTTTTGCATGTTAGTATTTTAAAATTATTTAGTAAGTTGAATGATGAATAAAAATTTGAACAACATGTACGTGTACGTTTAATTGCTAGTGCTTCGAAACACTTTTGTTGGTTTGATCTCATAAAAATCCTTACAAGCTAATCTGATATTAATTTTGCAAGTAATATTCCTGATTAATCCTTCACAGTGATTGTTTTTAGACTTTTTTGGTCATTTCTAGTCAAAATTTTTTTTACCGGGACATGAAGTAAACCGACCGGGATGCCGGGATTTTGTCTGAAAACCGGGACTGTCCCGGGCAAACCGGGACGTCTGGAAAGCCTAATTATAACAGTGGTTAAGTTGCAACAAGTAGAGGAAAGGAGTTCACACGTCAACATGGTATGTTTCCCTAAAATTACTTCAAGCAAAAAGTATTGAAAAGTTCTCAAGTAATGGCAGTATCTCTCCATCCTCTTGCTGTAACTTTTAGAGCACTGAGTCATTTTATGTTCCAGTGGTGATATCTTCTTTGTATTATTGGGTGTTTTATGTAGTTTTATTACTAGTCTTCTTCACGTGATAACATATTTTTAACTAACTACTAAGCTAAACTTAATTATTGTAAATCATTATATAAACATTTAAGTAAATATATGACAATATTTAAAATTTTAAATAAATTAAGAATGCTTAACTTTTGCGAACTAGTTATAAGGAAGGTGATAAAGCACTTTTGAACGGAACATCCTGGGGCAAATGTGAATGTGCAATTTTCCCATACCCCCATCCGTAATATTAATACTAGTGCTAAAAAATGTGCAAGTTACAAAAAATGTGCTAAAAAATGTGTAAATGTGTATAATTATTATTTTTCTATAATCAGTTTGTAAATTTTTAGTTACTTATTATTCTTAGGATTTAATATTAGCTCATTTGTTCATTCATTTAATTTTAATAGTTTTTTCCCTAATATTTGATCAAAAATTAAGTGTTACATAATAGTAACAGACAGTAAAAATGACACAAACTATTTTGATTTCCTTAAAAACTGAAGTTGAAATCATATTAAAATATATTATCGTACTCTATCATTACGCAATAAAATATTCTTTTTACTCGGAGCCTTACAAGTATTTTTCGTGTGTATCCAGTGAGGAGAACCGACTACGATGCTGAAATTTGTCAGTAAGCAGTTATATATTTGCCGAAAAATATTCTATTAATGACACATTAACTGCATGTTTTAAACTGACACACTATAGGAAATAAACCTTTCATTATAATTGGTATATACGAATATTATGTTTCATATGAACAAGTTTTTCTTTGAACTATTACACTTGTCCAGCATTTTTAATTGTCTTCTATGTGTTCAAAGCTTGATCACATGAACCCTTCTATAGGAGAATATGTCAACAACTAAAGACGTTATTTTTTATAAATACCATAAAAAAGAAATGTATTTTTTAAATCTCAAAAAAAAAAAAAAAAAAAAATGTCCCAAAGAAAAGACTATTCAATCATAGTAAATTTTTGCACTGAGAATTTATTTATTATTATTATTATTATTATCATTTTTTTTTTTTGAAAAATAACGAAATGAATTCCTGTATTGAACACTTTATTACCAATTGTCCACATTATTTAACATTTCAACTATTCAACTACTGTTATTCATTTTTGTCTAGATTATCGACTGAAAAGCTTGTTTAACGAACAAACCCTCCTAAAACTTAATCATAAGGTTACTTTTTCACTTCACTTCTGATACCCTTAAGTATTTATCATAAATACCAAAAATATTGCGACACGTCCAGAAATTCTCGTTTTTATGGATTTCTTGAGAAATAACTGACCAACTGTTCAGTTAATTTTGTTACAAAAACGGCATACTATAGATGTCATTTTCCGATAAAAATTAAATCATTTAAATAAGATAAAAATAGTTTTCACCCCCCTATACAGCATTTGACTTTCACCTACGTCCATTGAAATTTAGGATGCCGATGTCGATCAAAAAATAGCCAAAATCCGCTCTATCTTTATTTTTACGCATGAAATAGAATCTTCTTTAGGATCAAATTAGTTATGTACTTTATTAGTTAAATGTACATTATCGCTTTACGCAATGAGACACATTTTACTAGTAAATAAGTTTGTCTGTTAAAGACTGATGTACAACTGATGTGTACAACTGATTTAATTTGTAATTCGACATCTTGAAAGTGCTTTAAAAATTTATTTTATATCTAATAAGTATAAAAGATTCAACTTAAAATGTTTTACACCCTGTACACTAGAATGGTTCAAAAATACATGCAAAAAAAGTTTCTCCTCAACATTTTCAGACTTGTGGATAGTAGTATACTGGAAGAAGTTTTACTTCCTATTTCAACTGAATTAGGGTGCTCAACCCCATCTCCCAAACTTAATAAGTATATGGAGCGGGAGGTTAGAAAATACATTGAACTGAAAAAACAACACTACATAAAGCAATATACTCTAGTAATACGCATATACATTGCAATAAAATAATTTAAAAAAAAAACAGCTGGGGAAATTCAATGTTTTTAAACTTGTAGCATTATCTATGCTACGGCAAATGTTAAATTAATTGGTCATTGAGCACCGTCTTAAAATTTGAGTAAGAAGCTAAAACTTTTACAGCATAATACTATTAGTAAGTCTAAGACAAATAAGGCGATTCCTTGACTCTAGCTGAAAAAAAAAATTGAACTCCCCCATTGTACACATTTTGTTTAAATGAGATATAACTAAATTATGAAAGTCTGCAGTAATCTTGCATCAAGAAAGTTAAAGTTAAAATATTTTCTATTTCAGGAATTTGTCACCTACCGTGTGCACGTATCTCTTTAATGGTGACGGCACGTATGTGATTAATGGAGGCTACACATTTGAGCACCACTTTCCCATCGTGAATAACATCCGGCCGCAGTCGGAACCGGAGGGCGAGACTGGAACTCTCCAGTTGATCTGGGTAAACCACTGTCTCCCGATCAGATAACGAAGATGGAGCCTGTAAATTACACGAAGGCAGTATTAATCGAAGTTAGTGAAATCATTTCTCTTTGAAAACAGATGTTGCCTTATTTACTTACATAAATAAATGAAACTAAGCAGATTCAATCTATGAAGTAAGAAACTTTACACTTGGGTCAAACCTAACCTAGCAGCGTTTTCAAGGTTACGCAGATCGTGATCACTCCACACAAATGCTGAAAGGATAGGTTGCCCCAATTATAGTGTGGACCACACACTATTGTTTTTACGTCAATTACATAATGTATGATATGAAATAAATTCAAAAAAATGGGTGCGTGTACTCATGTATGGGCGTTAAAAGCAATGCTTCTTAATCATATATTGCAACTTAACTTAACTGCAACTTAAACATATATTGCTTTTAAAACATATTAAACAAATCTTATTAAACTTAATGCAGGCATTCCTACAGATATATACAACTATGGTAAACATTGAGACAGGTCTCTGTTTCCGTAATTGGTAAATTACTTAATCTAGGCTATTAGTCTTCATCTTATTCATTGCCGCCAGGTTTGGTGAAAGTTACATGGAAACTACTTGTTTGAGGATATTATATGCTATTTCCTTTTTTAAGGGACTTTCAAACAAAATTAGCCTTTGAAAACTTATCAAAAGGTTCATTAAAAGGAGACAAAATCCAGCTAACAGTAGAGAAAATAGGTAAAATATGATATAAGCCGCTAAAAATCAAACATGCCATTTAGTGACGTGCAACATTCGATTCAAACAATCCGCCAAATAAGTAAAAAAATGAAAGCAAAATGTTAAGTTGATCGCTAAATATACGAGTGGATTTATTAATTAGCGTTCAGAGTTTCATTAAAATGTTAAAATAGAAAAAAAAACAGCAAGTTTGGCGACAACGTAAATGCAATTTTTATACTTTTGCTAAGATAAAGTAAAAAAGTTGGAAAGTCAAGTGATGTAATTGCAACGGAAAAGTACCAAAAAATTTACTTTCAAATGTTAAGAAAGGTTATGCATCTATTAGCGTCTGTGATCTAAAATGTAATGAAAAATGTACGGAATGTGTAGAAAGGGACAAAAATATAAAATAGTGCCTTAGAGTGAGCAAGAAATTGCTTTAAATAAGTTGGGGAATGCGGGGCAAAGTGAAATGGTTAAGATGACTGAGGTTTTTTCAAAATGAACAAATCGGAAATATGTTTTGAAAATTACAGTATATAAAGAAAGAACATTGTATTTTATAGTAAAACTAGCGTTGAAACAGTATTTTTTTTTGGGGGGGGGGGGGTAGTAAATTTGAGTCTTCAAAAAATTGGAAAAATTCCTTTTTTTTTTCTTTTTTGAGGCAAAATGAAAAATAAAATATTTTTTTATCGAAATATTTTCTATTCGATTGTAAAATATATTTTTGATCAAAAGAATCAGTAAATAAAAGGTTGAATGAATAAATGAAAAGATAATGAATCAATAAACAAATAATTAAATAAATAAATTAAAATATGCAGAAAAATAAATGAGCAAGTAAAAGAATGAATCAACAAGAAAATTAGTGAATGAATGAATTAATAAGTGAATTAATAAATGAAGGAATGTAAATGAATTAATTAATAAATGGAAACGTAAGTGATTCACATTAAATGATTGAACGAGTAAATGAAACAAACTATTTCACTTTGCCCATCCACTTTGTCTCGTATACACTTGACTAATTGTACAATTAATTTAAAATACAAATAAGCTTAATATTAACTAAATTAATGCTGGGGCATTCCACGGTATTTTTGACATTTATGCAGAGTCCGTAACGTGACTTTTTTTGCTATAACTTTTTAATTTACTGTTTGATTAGCATATTATTTTATTTTGATCTTTTCCTACCAACACACCAGCTCAAAATAAAATAATTTGAAAATCAAACGGTAAATTAAAAAGTTATGGCAAAAAAAGGTCACGTTACGGACTCTACATAATGTCAAAAATACCGTGGAATGCCCCTGCTGTATTATGTAGGGGTCTCAATTAATATTTAAAATGTTAATAGCAATAACCTCGATTTTATATTTTCAAAAATAATTTTTGACATACAACAAAATATTACAGTATGAGTATTATTTTTTAAAAAATAGCTTGTATTACCAAGCGCTTTAATTTTCGGCGGTATTTTTTCCTGACTGGAATAGGCTGCATGTGTCCAATTGAGAAAGCTTTTAGATTTAGTGCTCTCACTGCTTCTTAAAAAGATTCTATTAGGCATATCATGGACAATACTAAGAATTTTAATTCCAAATTGACTTCAAATACTTTTAGCAAGCATGATAATTCTTCCATCAAACGTTTGTGTTCTGATCCTGATCTAGTTGTTACTAAGGCTGACAAAGGCGCCAAAATTGTTATTCTTGACAAAAGTTCATACTTAGATAAATGTAATGAGTTAATTGAGGTAGGTCCTAATGTGACGCTTCACAAAGACCTTAGTACTAGAGAGGTTAACCGTATTAAAAATATGAAATCTTCTCCTATCAGCAGTGAGTCTTCAAAAAGTTAAACTAAAAGTCTTTAACTCCTTCTGTTTCACATTTTTCCAAGTTTTATGCTCTACCAAAGGTCCATAAACCCGACATTCCTCTTAGGCATATTGTTTCAAACATTGGTACTGCTTCATATAAACTAGCTAAGGATTTAGTTTCCATTTTTCTTCTCTTTTGATTAGCAATTCCCTTACTGTCAAAAAATCCGTTGATTTTGTTTAGAAGTTACTTAATTTTAAGCCTCTTCGCTTAACGGTAACTTCTTTTGACTTGAAGTCACTGTTCACTATGTACCGGTTATTGGGGCATTGGATTGTCTTAAATTGAGACTCCAAAAGCATCATTTTTCTAGTTTTGAGATTAATGAACTTGTTTCCCTTACTCGTGTTTGTCTTAAGTAGAATACTTTTGTGTTTAATGGTATTTACTTTCTCATATCTGAAGGTTTAGCAATGGGTTATCCTTTGAGTCCTATTTTAAGTGATATTTATATGCCTTATTTTGTAGCTTAACGTTTTGAAACCATAACGTTTCCGTTCTATGTTCGTTATGTTAATGGTTACTTTGTTTTAATTGGCCAAAACCATGTTGATAGTGATATTTTACTTTCTACTCTAAATTCTATTGATCCTTACATCCAATTTACTATTGAAATAGAAACTGAATGTTCTCTTTTTTTTTTTTTTTTGAACGTCTTTATTACGAAAAGTAATGATGGATTTATAACTTCGGTGTTTCGTAAGCCTTTTGCTGTTACACTACCCCCTCACAAAGCTCTTCTCATCCTCCAAACCAAAAGTTGGCATCGTTCAAAGCTTTTGTGTTTTGAAAATCTGTTCTTCCTCCAATTCTTCAAATGCTGAACTTTCTTAAGTTAAAGAAGTGGCTTTCGATCGTGGGTCTTCTAGCATTATTGATTAAATTTATAATAAACTTATTAGGCCCCCTCTTCTGGCAAGAATTCTGCTTCCAATGCTCCCTATACTATAGTTTTGCCTTATTATTCAAAGGTTAGTCATCAAGTTGCAAAGATTTAAGAAGTTTGGTTTCGCTATAGCTTTTTCTCATGTAAATAAGATACAGTTTACAAACTTCAAGCAGCTTATTGATTGCCATAGCAACTGGGGTATTTATAGCATCTCCTGCAAGTGTGGACTTGGCTACGTTGGACAGACTAAACGTGCTCTCAAGCACCGTCTGAAAGAGCAAGAAAACTACTTTTAACCATAAAGAACTTACTCGTTCTTCAATCACTTAGCATTGTTGTACTTCCGGCCACTGTTTTGATTTTTCATCTGCAAATATTATTTGTAAATGTTCTTCGGTCTATGACCTCGATTTCTGGGAAGCTTACTATATTTGAAAAAGTTCTCATTCTCCAGTCAATGGGTTTTCCAGAACTACATTTTTTCATGATTTTTAGAAGCAATTTTTATAATTGTTTTTTCGGTTTCTTCGTTGTCTCTCACTCTTTTTGTCTCCTGGCCCCTGATTGGTTGTCTCTCCCCCTTGCTCTGAGCCCGGGGTTGACCCAGTCGCTTGCTGATTGGTTGTTTGATGTTTTGGGTCCTGAATTCCTATTGGTTGCCTCATTTTGGTATAAATACCGGTGTTCACGTGGTTATTGTTAGTTCTCTCGCGACTTTTGGTTGTATTGGCGAGCTTTTCCACTGATGAAGAGGTTCAATTGTAGCCTTGAAATAGATATATGCTGTATTTTTTTCAGAATTTGTGCTTTATTTATGTTGGTTTTTCACATCAATATTATTGTAGCACAAAGCTTATGTAATAATGTTTTATGATATTATGTTGGTTTTGATACTAAAACAACAACATCTACTCTTCTTTCATACTACAATGGATCTTACCAATTGGTCGTTGATGTACCACTTGAGGTCTGGAGCAGGTTTGGACTTCCCTGAATTGCAGAGGATGGAGACGTTGTCTCCCAGTTCGTAGTCTGACTTCTCCTCCATTAAAACGGGGCCATCTGAAGGTGGTACTGTAAGAATGCAAAGAGATATTAGTTCGAATGTAATAGACGGTATGTAAGCCGCAAAACTTTTAAAAAAATGTATTTCATAACGTATGCAAGATTTTATTTGAATGAAAGCACAAAAGTAATTTAAGATGCGCAAAACATTACTTGGAAAATTTCGTAAGCTTATGAACTGCTAAATAAGAAATTGCAATTTGACCATTAGAAACAAATGATTTTCGAACATGATTCTTTTTTCTCAGAAATTGAATTACTGCAATGTATCGAGTTTCCAGTTAAATAATGGTTCTTAGCAGTATTTTTCATTTTTTTAAAAATATTTTTTATAGATTAAACCATTTATATTTTTTAGAGTTTATACATGTTGTTGTTGTTGTTTACAATCCTTCATTGATCCAGCGGCAGCTAGATCAGATTCATGATGCCGTGAACCCTAGCGAAGTCAAGCACCAGTAGTGGGCTAGCACAGACATCTGCCAGAGTGAACCCCAAACAATCAAGGATGTGGTCGGCGGATGCCGGTTTGAGATTGCATTTGCTGCACAAAGAGAAGTTCTTACACCCAGAGTCGAAAATCATGTTCTTCAGATAACCACTTATGAGTCTCGAGACGGCCGTTTGATCATGTCTGTCACCCTCGAAATCTAACGAGCCTCCCGGGGTCTTCTTGCAGTACCAGGGATGGGCGGGAGGGTTGATCCAGACTTGCCTGTCTCCTTGTTTCTTCATAGAGAAAATTTCCTTATAAGTTAATGTGAAGTCCTTGTTGGGCAACTCTGAACAACCTCTTTTAGCAAAGATGTCTGCGGCTTCATTGCCATGGATGTTTACATGAGAGGGAATCCACTGAAAGTGGACTTCCCTTCCCTTGGTTAGATTTTTGAGATGGGTGGTAATCTGAATACCCACAAGGTCGCACACACTGCTCCAGTTCTGTAGGTATTGAATCGAGCTCCGACTAACAGTAAGGATCCAAATGTCACCATATTTAGTGTCGTGAAGGATGGTATTTAATCCTTCATTTATGGCGATTAATTCACTTCTGAATACGGAACAGTTATCCGGGTTTCGTCTGGAAAGCTGAACAGAAAGACTTTCGATAACGACACCACTCCCAGTGTTATTCAATTCATCTTTACTGCCATCTGTGTAAATCAAAATGGCATCACTCGGGATGCCATCTATAATTTCTAGAGCCAACTGTCTTAAATAATCTGGGGCATCTGTGTTTTTGTTAGTGACGGACATAAGTTCAGTATGGAAGTTAACTCCGGGTAGGCCCTCAATCGGGCTCACACAAGGTCTTAGAGAGGACTGCTCTACTGATTTAGAAATTATCTTCATATTATCAGCCAAACTAAATGGGCTATATTTCTTTAATCTTTGATTATTTATCCAATTACACAAATATTCTGATGTTCTATTATGGTTTCCATAGCTGCGTAATTTGTTAAAATATTTAACCAAGTTTCAGTTTCTTTCAAGACCAAGTGGTGGAAGATTTGCCTCATAGAGTACATTGTCGTTCAGGCAGCTGCTTTTCAAACCTGTTATGATACGAGCTGCACATAACTAAACCCTCTCTAATTTGGAGAGCTTCGTTAAAGATGCGCTGAAGTATACTGGGAACCCATACTCTAGGATAGGTCTAATAAGAGCAATATACGTTGCCCTGAGTGTTTTTGCATCAGAACCCCAATTTCTTCCACTGATGTACTTAAGAATGTTCAGTCTCTTGCGACTCTTGTTGACCAAATGTAGTAAGTGCCCATTGCACGTGATCTCTGGATCCAAAACGAAACCCAGGTACTTAGGGTGTTTGACATATGAGAGAAGCTGGTTATTAAAAAGAATCTGGGGGCGATACGAGTAAAGATGTTTATTAGTAGTAAAGAATCCCGTATATGACTTTGAAACATTAAAAACCAGTTTGAAGTCATCTGCAAAGCTCTTCACATCAATTAACGTTGAATTTAGAGTTGATTCTATAAGACTGACATCGGGGCCAGAACACTGCAGGACAATGTCATCAGCGAACATTCCAACTTCACACCCTCCATCAGATATTATCTTTTCAATCCCGGCCAAGTACAATGAGAACAAGGTTGGGCTAAGGACGGATCCCTGAGGGACACCTTGATGCATTCTGTAGCAACTGGATAGAACTCCATTATATTTAATACGAATCAGTCTATCCCTTAAAAATCTGCTATCCAAGAGAGTGTTCTGCCTTATATTCCAAATTTATCATGAAGTTTAATTATTAGACGGTTCCACTAGACTCTATCAAAAGCTTTAGAGAGATCCAAAAATACAGCAGCGGTGTGATTGGTTGGCTTGTTGTTTTGAGCATCCCTGATCCTTTGGCATAAATACAAAACCTGATCAGCAGTGCTGTGGCCTTTTCGATATGCAAATTGTTCTTTTGGTAAAAGATTTTTGGAAGCGAGATGAAAGGTAAGTCTAGTAAGAATCATCTTCTCCATAACTTTACAGGGTATACTAGTTAAGGCAATAGGTCTATAAGCATCAGGTGAGGTTGCATTTTTGTCAGGTTTCCTTATAGGTATAATGGTTGCCTTTTTCCAGTTCCTGGGGAGTCTTCCTTTGCTCCAGGAGTTATTAATAATGTCAAGCAGTCTCTGTCCAGCCAGCTCACCAAGATGTGAAATCATCTGTCCATAAATGCCATCAGGGCCAGGAGATTTAGAAAGATTCAAGTCTTTAATTGCATTTTCTAATTCTTGCAGAGAGAAGGCAGCGCAGAATAAGGAATTCCCTGCCTTAATGGTACGGTGACCATAAGCTAGGTTTCTTGCTCTGCGTTCAATGGTCCTGTCTTGAGGCATGAAGGACAGTTTACTGATACTCTTGTAATGTAAACCCAGTATGTCGGCTGCTTCTTTATCATTATGGGGAATGCTTCCATCTTGGGCCAGAATGGTATTGCATTTCTCAGATTGAGGTTGACATTTGTCAATACTCTTTACTAGCTTCCACAGTTTGGAGTCGGGGGTTCTAGAGTCAAGAGTAACACACAATTCGCTCCATTTCTGCCTCTTGAAATGGACATACTTGCGTTTAATCTGTGCATTGAGTTTATTTAATTCAACCCTGTTAGGTACTGTATTATTGACAGACAATATCTTTGACAGTTCTTCTCTCTTTTCCAAAAGGGGTTTCAGAGTAACATGATTGTGAGCGAAAAATGGGGTGTAGTTTGAGACTTTACCCCGAGGAACCGATTGCTTTGCTGCATTTATTACTAATTTTACAAAGTTGGTCCAATTTTCATTGTTGTTATCAGATAAGGGAGTATTTTCCACTCCAGAGTTTGTGAGACCTTCATACTTCTTCCAATCCGCTTTTCTAAAATTCCAGTGTTTAGTTTTATCTGTAAGTGCCTTTTGTTTTATGCCCACCTCAATAAGGATAGGATTGTGATCGCTTCCTATACTGCTTAAAACAGTCCATCTGCAGTGGTGGTGAATATCTGGACTGACAATGGTGATGTTCAGAGCTTCACTGGTGTTGTAGCTGCGGGACGAATGCGTGGGAGAACTATCATTGAGGATCATAAAACCTCTGTCATCCATAAGGTTAAGGAGTTCATTTCCTCTTGGATTACTATTTGAGCAACCCCAGTTGGAGTGTTTAGCATTCAGGTCACCCAGGAAAATAGTATTACCATCAGACCAGTGGAGTAAGCAGTCAAGCAAATTTGAAGAGTCAGGGGTATGGTATGAATTGAACACTTTAAAATTTTTACCCCTCGTTACCCCCTTGTTTATACATAAATATGTTTATAACTAGCTGTCTTGGGGGGGGGGTAGACATCTCGCATTTTGGTGCAATTTGCTTCTTATGGCATCCCTTTTTCATGCCGTGACTACCGTCTTCAACGTCTGCTCAAAAAAATTTGTTGGCGGTCTAAATATTGTTTTACTAAATATATAGATATCTTTGTACCTCTATCGACTTAAAGTTATCTAATATCTATGTATTCCTCTGTATTTATCTACAACTACCAATGTAGTTTTACTTTTCTCTATATTTCGACATTTTTTCTAAATGTTTCAATTTATTATTTTATTTATTAATTAATAAATAAGTTATATCTCTATATTTATCTCTCCCAGTTATATCTCTATATTTATAAATATATAGCCGCGTTGACGAATGTATCTATCTATTTCTATTTCAAACTGTCTCTATTTATATTTATAAATACATTCTACTTCATCTTCTATGTATATTTCCAGTAAAAGTCTGCAAGTGTCCAACGTTATTGCACCGCTAGATACATTGCCTTACTTGCAACAACGGATATTTAATTCTTACTCGTACATAGTTCTTATGAGACATTTCATTGCTACAAACTATTAACAATTAAAAAGCCGTTAAATTTGGTTTAACAGTTTGTTAGGGCTCTTTTGATTAAAAAATGCAAAAAAAAAAACATCACAAATTTAATAACTTTTTTATAACTGATTTATTAAAATCTGGTGCATAGGTACACATTGTGTACATTGTATCTGTATAATGCCATTCGTGTTTCTTGGCTTTAAAATTTTCCCGGGAACCACGCTATATTTATCGGGAAGCCGCAGCCATCGGTGGCTAGATGGCTCACCTTTTTCAGCAATTAACTTTTAGTGCCGTTTTTCTTTTTAAGCGGAGACTGTCGTATTCGACGGATATTTTCATATTAGTTAATAATACTTGTGAGACTTTTAAGACTGTATCAAAATTGTTGTACCTTAACATTGAACAACAATGTGTATTTTTTTTCAAATTTAGACAATTTTCGTAGGAAAGTTTTACAGAACCATAAAAGTTTGAAGGCAGTGAAATTAAGTTTCGCTATTTGTGACATTGCAGGAACGTAACATTTAGTTATGGCTGTATGCATTATTTATTTATATACAATAATATCTGCTCGCGGTGTAATGAGATCAGAACACTGTTTTCCTCCTTATATAAAGCGTTACTTTTAGAAATTAAGGGATTTAAAAAAATGTTTTTTTTTTTTAATTTAAAAAACCAAAATGTGCTAACTTTTTGCACTTCGGAGAATTTGAGCGGCGGAATGAATTTGAGCTTCGGAGGACCAGGGCTTCGAATCCCGGTCCACTTAGTCGCAATCCAAATGCGCTAACCACTGAGCAATCCGGCTCCGGGTTTGGGAGCTTAAACGAAAAAAAAAAAAAAGAAAATGCATCTTGATTATAATAGATTATAATATTTATTTAAATACGATAAAATCTGATCGTGGCATAATTAAATCAAAACACTGTTTTCTTCCTTATACGAATCGTTAATTTTGGAAAATAAGGGATTAAAGAAAATAATCAGTTCTTTATTTTGAAAAAAAAAAAAAAAAAATCTGAGAAAAACTTTGGCAGACCAGGGCTTCGTACCTCGGTCCACTTGGTCGGTAACCCAAACGCTGGCTTTCGGAGCTTAAACGAAAAAATGAAAGAAAAAATCATCTTAATTATAATAGTTATTTAAATACAATAAAATATGCTGGCGACGTAATTAAATCCGAATCACTATTTCCTTTTTTATATTAATCATTTTAGGGGGGAATAACGGATTTAAGAAAAATGAGTTTAGAATTTAGAAAAAAAAAAAAAAAAACTGATAAGAGCTTCGGCGGATCAGAGCTTCAATTTCCGGTCCACTTGATCCCAAGCCGAGGCGCTAACCACTGCGCTATCCGGGCTCCGGCTTTCGAAACTTAAATGAAAAAATTAAAGAAAAATGCATCTTAAATGTAATATTTATTTAAATGCAATAATATCTACTTGCGGCATAATTAAATCAGAACACTGTTTTCCTTCTTACATAAATCGTTAATTTTTTGAAAATAAAAGATTAAAAAAACAAAAAATTCAATTTTATATTTTAGAAAAAAATCTGAAAAGAATATTGGTGGACCAGGGCTTCGAACCATGGTCCACTTTGAGATAAATAAATACCTTTGTGCTGAACAGTGAAGTAAGAAAAACAACGTTAAAAAAAAGCACAAATTTGCCAATTACAGCAGACACGTGTTTCGGCGTTGCAGGGAACGCCTTTTTCAATGCAAACGTAATGAGTTTATGGATAGCCCTTTTGTCGGATGTCTTTTCATCCATAAGCTCATTACTTTTGCATTGAAAAAGGCGTTCCCTGCAACGCCGAATCACGTGTCTGCTGTAACTGGCAAATTTGTGCTTTTTTTAACGTTGTTTTTCTTACTTCATGGTCCACTTTGTTGGCACTTGAATGCGCTAATCACTGAGCTATCCGTCTGTAGCTTTGAAGATTTCTTTCTATCAAGAATAATCACCTGTTTAAAAGTTTAATCCGCATTGTTTAAGTTCAGCTTCAAAATTTGTTTTTTAACTTTTATTTACAAAATTAATTTTATAATTACTATGATTTTACATTGTTGTTTGCCACAGTTGAAAGCACATTCAGAACATTGTTTAGTTTTATCATTGTACATATAATCTATTTTCTTTATTGAAATATACGAAATTGCTGTAAATAGGCTAAGTCAGGAGCAGAAAGAACAAGTGCGGAAGATTAGAACTTAAGGAAAAAATCTATAAATGTTTCACTTCTATCTTGTGTGCTTTTACTGCATACATTTATTATCATTATTTATGTCTAGACTGCCTAAAATATCGTTTTTGCTGAGTAAAAATTTTTAATATGATGGATTTTTATACATTGTTGTGCTTTGTTTTTGTGCAAATGATATCAGTACAACTCAAAATGATTATAATTATAAATAATCTAGAAACATTTGGTTTAGTAAATGTTTCTAAAATAGCACCTTCTTTTAGACACTCAATTACAGTTGCGTTTATGCATTATCTTGAATTGTAAAAGCGAAAAAAAAAGTCATTACATGCAGCAAATTTTAATATTCTGTTGAACGAAATTACGGATAATTCTGAAAGTAAACAATCACCTGATGAACAAAAACCCCATTGTTCTAGTTACTGGCAAAAAAGATCTTGTTTTAAAATGTGTGATAGTTTTGCGTAGGCGACAGTTTTTGCAAAGTTCACTGTATTCTTTGTTCTGGAGTTGATGTAAAAATATATGTTTCCAAAGAATTATTTTCCCGACGGAATTTTCGTATTACTCGGCTAGAATTCCGACCATAAATTACACACATTTCATTCCAGCAAAGCTTTTAGCACGGAGAATTTCGATGAACTAATTCGACAATGCGACATAAATTAATATTATTTCCATAGCGGATATTCAGTAAAGAAATTTAGTCGATTAAATCTATTTTTTGTTTTGTCAGCGGGTATTTGATGCGCGATGAAACTAAGTTCTTCGTTTGAAGAGAAAAAAGAACTAAAATTAATTGAGGAAAGTTTAACAACTAAGTAAAAACTAGCAAAATTAGTGATCGGCAACATTCCTTCGAATTTTCAGCAAAACGACAGTAACAGTTTGGGTAGCGAAATAAGGTTTTACCGTGTTTAAGATAAACACAGGCCAGTTTTTTCAATACATGTAAAAGTTTCAGTTTAGTGAGTGTTTTATCAGGCACTGTTTTAAAATTAATACTGTTCAAAAATTAAGTTGATTAACACCTTGACATAGTATGACGTCATGGACACGTCAAAGAGTCTGTAATGACGCATAAAATAAAAGACTTCTCAGTCAGTTTACAGTGGAACACTAAATAAATAACGTCTTCGAGACGTCTTTGTAAGTCAAGGAGCAACTTGGAGTTGTAAAATTGCTAGTTTAAAGTATCGAACTACCACAAACATTCTTCAGCAAGTTCAATGTCTCACATCTTTTTAACTTCTCAGATGCTTCAGAAACAACTCCAAAGTGAAATGTATAAATTAGTAAACTAAACTCATACTCAAAATGTTCAGGATAACAAATTAAAAAACAAATACTCACCTACTACTTCAAGTGGCCTTGTGGTTTGGACGCATCGGAAAAATGGTTTATCCGTGGAAACTTGACACGTGTAGTTGCCAAAGCTTTCCAGACTCAAGTTCCTTAAATATACTGTGCTATTGTCTGACCTGGATATCTGTGTAATAAAAACATGGCATTATGCTATAAATTCAAATCAATTACTGTTTGGATGTTATGTGCCTTTGCGAAAAATTTCCTTATACATGATGGAACAATAGTACCCCTAAATAGCATTCTATGAAAAATTATCATATAAGCTTTGAGCTAAAATATGATTAAAATGAAAAACAACGTAAATAAAGCACAAATATTGGACAAGATACAGCATATAGCTATTTCAAGGCTACAATGGAGCCTCTTCATCAGTGCAGAAAGCTCACCAACACAACCAAAAGTTGCGAGAGAACTGACAAGAACCAAGTGGACAACGGTATTTATACCAAAGAGGGCCAACCAATAAGAATACAGGAACAAGACAACAAACAACCAATCAACGAACAGCAAGTACACTCCGGACTCAAAGCAGGGGGAGAGACAACCAATCAGAAGCCAGGAGACAAAAAGAGAGCGAGACACCGAAGAAACAGGAAAGGCAATTATAGAAATTGCTTCCAAATATCATGAAAAAATGGAGTGCTGGAAAAATCATTGACAAAAGAATGAGAATTTTTCCAAATATAGTAAGCTTCCCAGATATCGAGGTCGTAAACAGAAGAGCATTTACAAATAATCTTTACAGATGAAAAATCAAAACAGTGACCAGAAGTCCAACAATGCTGAGCGATGTAAGAACGAGCAAGTTCTTTATATTTAACATAGTATTCGTGCTCTTTCAAACGGTGCTTGAGAGCACGTTTAGTTTGTCCAACGTAACCAAGTCCACACTTGCAGCAGATGCTATAAATACCCCAGTTGCTATGGCAATCAATGGAGTCATATGGCAATATTTGTGCTTTATTTACGTTCTTTTTCACTTTAATCATAAATAGCATTCTGCCGTGGCAAGGTAAAAGGCAGTTACTGCAAATTTTTTCTTTTTACCATCTTTTTTACTTTATTTTTTACTATGCAAGCTTTCTTTTTTGGTTTCTTCTGAAAGTAAAGCAAAAAATGCACGCCTAATTCAAATATTTTCTATTGTTGGTATGTAATAAATATTTGTTTCTTCAAATATCTCGATAACTCAATTCTGCAGATTATACCTTTTACCTCCCGACGGCAGTATTTAACTGTTCACTAATTTTTCCTAATGTTATCAAATTTAATTTAAAATATCTGATATAATGTGACTCTGGTAACTTGATGTTTTACCTTGCAGGAACTCATTATTAATTGGGTTGAAATAGAAGAGATTGTTTCAATCGTGTAACATCAATATTTGTTTTTGCGCCGCAAACCAGCTTTTCTCACTCGTATTTCAACAAATAAAGTCGTTTATGCCTCAGAAAATAGGAAGTTAACTTTTCAGACCTAGCTTTTAATTTGCAGGAAAGATGACTTACGAGTGTCTGAAGACATGAACATTTGTATCCAAGCAAATGCATGTGAGCAGCGCAGTAAGATTTCAATGGTAAGCTTGCTTCTCCAACAATGGTTATATATACATATATATATATATATATATATATATATATATATATATATATATATATATATATATATATATATATATATTACTGTCTGACCACGGATTGTATAGAAAGATTGTATGGAAAATTCAAAGAACATTTGAGCTGCGTTACGCGATTAAGTTTCGGGTGGAATTTGGTAAATCGACCTCAGAAGCTTTAGATATGTTTAAGCAAGCGTTCGGAGACAATTGTTTGTTAAAAGCGAAAGTGTTTCAAAGATGGCCGGGAGAGCGTCGAGGAGGCACCTCAAACAAAGTGTCCGTCAACCAGCAGAATGGACGGAAATGTGAATCATGTGCGTGTTGTGCTAAATTCGGACTGCCAGTTAACTGTGAGAATGATTGCAGATGAAGTTTGACTTGATAAAATGACAGGTTACAGCATCATCGCTGAAAACTTGAGAAATGCTGGAAACCCTTACTTCATCCTCCAAGATTTCCTGGTCAATAATGGTATCTCTACGCTTCCCCAGCCCGCCTACAGCCGCTATTTAGCTCCGGCCGACATCTTTCTATTCCCGAAGATGACAACGTCACTAAAAAGGGATCACAATGGAACTCTGGAGGCCGTAAAAGAGCTGGTACAAGCTTTTTAAAAAACATTTTGGAAGCAGACTACAAAGCAGCCTTCGGAACTTACAAGACTCGTTGTGATAAGTGTGTGATAGGCCAAGGGTCTTAGTTTGAAGAATTTTAGTAGTGAGTATTAATATCTGCAATAAATTCTTAGACCTCAGTTCAGTCTTATTACTTTTTATACAGATCCTGTATAGTGTGTTCCGTTTTAACATGCAAAACCTTTATTTTCGCAACCGTTATTCCTAGATGTGTACTTCCAACTGCAAAAATTTTCAAAATCAGAAGCAGAGTTAAGATATTGAAAGTTTGAAGCAAAAATAAAAATGGGTCAAAAAATACAAAATTTAACTTTTTATTCGGGCCCTAGGTCCCCTAACTAGTATTTAGAGAAATAATCTCCATTGAAAACTATTACTCACCCAAAAAACTTGACATTTGTGCGACCAAAACTCAAGGAGATATTCCAGTTCAAAATTTTAAGGGACCATACAGAAGATGCGATTGGAACTTATCGCCCTTTCAGCAAGAACGACAGGTCGTCAAAGTAAGAAAAACAAAGTATTTATGTTTTTCATTTCTATTCAAAAATAAATGCAAATGTTATGCCGTGATACGCAATAACACACTACAAAACCTCGAACAACTTAAAAAACCACACTCTATGCACACATATAATTTTAAACACTTGTTAACCGCAATATTTTCCCCTAAAAGGTGTTATTGACGGCGAGTGAAATGAGGTGTAAGTCACAAAACGCCGCGTTTCATATCTTGGTTAATATTGGTCGTACTAATTTAAAATTTTTCGTGTTGGAATTGTTTTTCAAAGGAGATTATTTCCCTAAGTTTAAGTTAGGAGACCTGGGGCCTGTATAAAAAGTTACATTTTGTATTTTTTGATGTATTTTTTGATTTATTTTTATATTCACTTCAAATTTTCAATATCTTAACTCTGCATCTGCTTTTGAACATTTTTGCAATTTTAAGTATACTTCTAGGACTATTGGTGACAAAAATAAAGGTCTTGCAGGCTAAAACGGAACACCCTGTACATTAGGTATACTAAGGTGGGTCGAAAAAATCGAATTTCTTCAGTGCACTTAGCCTTCGTGCGGAAAATTTGCGACTCCGTAACACTGATTACCATGCAAGATTTCGTCACTCAGAGTTAATGTCTTCTGTTCTAGCAAGAGACTTCCGTTGAATTTTAAGCGTTAGTGCGGTATTTTTTTTTACTTTCTAACACCAAACTATTGCGTAATGTTTCAAGCTTGTGAGTTATTTTTTCTGCTCTGGCAAAAAGTCTGAATTTTTGAAATTTTACAAAAAAATATTCCTTAAATACGAGTCACATATTACAAAGTAGTTATACCTAATACGCTACAATACTTCGAATTTTTATCACATCAACGACATCAGTCCACCCCTTGAACTAGATCCGTCATTTAAAATTTTAGGGGGAAGAGTATCGATTCCCTCCCTACTAAAAAAAAAAACTAACGCTTTTACACATAAGTGGGCGTGGTTTTGTGATTTTCAGATAAAATTCCATTGAATTCACGCTCTTTATCCCCCCATTCGGAAAAATTCGAAATAACGGTCTTGTCTTCAATTGTGCAAACTCTTAACACAAGTTATTATACAAAGTTTCCTATCTCTAGGTTCATTTCTTCTGCTCTGGCAAGAGGTCCAAATTTCAATGGAAAAACATTTTTTTTTAAATCGTGTGTGTGTGTGTGTGTGTGGCTGTTGAAGTGGGTAGAGATTCAAAATTTACAAGGTCTTTAATTATATAATCTAATTGCATGTAAGAACAAGTTCGATTAAAAATCAATGTTTTTATACTCTTTGGAAAATATGCAAAACATTGCAACTGCATTTAGGGTATAAATTTCTATTCATTGAGGGAAAATTTTAAAATTACCCATAAAGCTTGTAAGCTATACGTTATTAAAACTATAAAATATACCTTTTCAAGCAATTGACGGAATCAACTTTTTTTTTTTACATTGATACCTTTTTGGCAAGTAATCATGATGCAAAAGGAATTCCCACGCATTCTTAGCTCCGTCTCTAATATAATGGTTGGTTTTTATTCTAAACCAGGATGGAGTATCTACATTAATAAACTTGACCAAGATTTGATACTCAGTTTGTGGTTTTATAGTTGAAGTGTACAATCTCAATATCCTGTTAGCTGTTTCCAGACAGCGAGACATATTTAACGCACCCAGATCGTGGTTAGTAAGATAAGGAGAATAGACGCCTTATTTTACGGCATATGATTTCAGTAATAAATATTGTTGGTCTTTTCTCAATATCATCGGGTCCACTGGCAATCTAATGGTTTAAAACCAACAATGTTACGCTTTTCAGAGTCGCGCAACCTTTTTCTAATTTTACTGGAGTCAGATTTGGAGTCTGACGTTGAACCATCAACAAACTGAAAGAGATACTGCAATGAGAGTTCGTTAAGATGTAAAAGGAAAGTAGCCCACTGGAGCGGGCTGTGAAGCTTTTGCTCCAATTGCCGAATAATTCCAGATTTTAATCTAGTGAATTGAAAATATTTTGAAATATGCATCAGAGATACAACTGACAACTTCTGACACATTTTATTAATTTTTCATTTTTTCCGTATAAACAACGAAATAAAGCTTATTTCAGCTCAAGACAAGCCCGTTGTATATTCTTTTACCATCTAAGTCTTATTACTATGTTTGAATAGTTAATTTCAATTATTCACTATGTTAGTTTTTTGTAAATGGTTAAAACATATTGAAATTTAGAATTTTTTTTCATGCTCATCTGTAATTATAACTTTTTAATATGATTTGGCCAATTTTTCAAAGGCCTAATTGTCCACTATGTTACCCAAACGGGTCAACATGTATTTAACTCCTTCATAGAGTATATATGCACAAATCATTAATGTTTAGTTATGCACAAAAAAAAAAAAAACACAGAACGGATAAAGACATGAATTATTTGGCAGAAATTATTATGAAAATTGAAAAACGAAATCCAAATAGAGCATGATATGTAGGGAATTGTGAAGCAAAATAAAATGGTTAAAATATCTGAGTTTTTCAAAATTAACAAATCGGAAATTTGTTTTGAAAATTACGGTATATAAAGAAAGAACATTGTATTTTATTAAAAAACTTCCTTTGAAGAAGTATTTTTCATTTTGACAGAAAGTTTGAGTCTTTAAAAAAAAGTGGAAAAGTTTTCTCTTTTGTTTTTTATGGGGCAAAGCGAAAAATAAAATATTTTTCTAATGAAATATTTTCTATTCAATTATAAAACATATTTTTGATTAAAAAAATCAGTAAATAAAAGGTTGAATTAATAAATGTAAAGGTTTTGAAGCAATCAACTAATAATTTAATGAATAAATCAATATATGAAGAAAAATAAATGAGCGAGTAAAATAATGCATTGATAAGAAAATTAGTGAATGAATGAATAAATAAGTGAATTACTAAGGGAAGGAATGTAAATGAATTAATAAATTAAAACGTAAGTGATTCACATTAAATGGTTGAATGAGTAAATGAAACGAATTATTTCACTTTGCCCCGTATACACTTGACTAATTGTGCAATTTATTTAAAATACAAATAAGCTTAATATTAACTAAATTAAAGCTGCATTGAATTTTAAGAGATCTCAATTAATATTTAAAATGTTAATAACAATAACTTTATCATTTATAAGTAAAATATAATTTGACTTACAACAAAATATTACAACATAAATATCATTTTTTAAAAATTGCCTGTATTACTAAACACTTTAATTTTCGGCGGTATTTTTTTTCCTGACTGGAATAGACTACATATGGTACTATACATAGTTAAAATAATACCAGAGAGGCTGAGCTAAAAGCATAAAAATATTCCACCGTTTCACTTTACCCCATGTTCCCCTACCATTTTCGTGAGAATAACCATAGTAAATTACAGAAATATGCAATTAAAGCACTCACGTCGACGTCGATTCCAACTTGAGGGAAGGCTTTGAGCGGGGGATCAGAGGCAGGAACGTACCGAAAGAACTCCCCCATGTTCTTGTACCACTTGACAGCGTACAGTGTTTCATTCCCTAACTCGTAGCCACACCGCAATCGCACACTATCGCCTGTGACCACCGGGGTAGGAATGTGGAGCATGTTGATGCGGAGTGGAATGTGAGAGCGGGAGCCTAAAAGAATGAGATAAAACATGTCAAGTTACGAGAAATGCTCAGAAAAAGAGTAATATATTTGCTACTGTAAAAAAGGCAGTCGAAAATGCTATGGAATGAGTAAAACGACACAACGTGTATAAAATACAAATAAAGTATTAAAATAGAGTTAAAAACTCAGCAAACAGCTGTTTCGGGGCTGTCAAATGCAAGCCCCTACACATCAGTGCATAAAAGAAGTCTACTTCTTTCGTAGAAGTTCAAAACTAAAAAGGAAATGGTTAGTTTGACGGGGAATTAACGAACTCAAATTCGATGGCACCTCAAAAGCTATTGATATAGAGGGATTACTCATTGCATTGCCTACTGCTTTTGCAATTTTTAATCTTCTACTATAATTGTACTTTCAGTGTTGATGCAAATAAAACGTGTAGATTATCAAAAAATCATATTTTTATATAATTTTAAACAATGACGGTTAGCACGTAAATATAAGTACGCAAAAAATTTGCTTTTTATTTTGATCTATCGATGATAAAGTGTTTGCATGACTGTGCTTCATTGAAATGTCATACTTGCTTACTACATTAGACCTATTATTTATTTAAAAAAGTGAATTTGTTTTATATTTTACAGGGAGTCCAAAATTAAGCTATCCTATTAAAATGTTTAGCGACGATACTATTGCTCGGAAATTTCCGAAATTTTGTGTACAACATAATGAAATGATTAGAATTTGTTTAAGCGAATAAAAAAATCGTTCAAAATTTCGAAGTGAGAGGGGTTTTTAATTAAATATGTTACTTCCCGATCATCAAACCTCAACTTATGTGGGTTTTAGTTCTAGAGCCATTTGAAACATCTTGAAAATCGCAATAATCGTGAAACTTTCCTGATCTTAAATACATCTTATCGATCATGTTCGTAGCAGTTTCCAAAGCATACGTACTGTCTGACCACGGATTGTATGGAAAGACAAACATCCGTTTTACAGCCGGAAATGGACGAATCTATTATTTTTTGCAATGCCAGCTTTTACAGAAGTAGAGTCTCGTTCAAATAAACGGAATACCAGCATCAAATTTTTACTCTTCCCCCTCATTCAGATAGATTCCTCTTATCTAAACGTTTGATAATTCCATACAATCCGTGGTTGGACAGTAGACGGTAATGATTGCCGTCCTGTTGAATATGTTTCGATGCAAAATTTGTTTCAAAACCATCATAAATGTGTAACTCATAAAAATGCTCCCTCTGGTGGTGAAATTTTGAAGCATTTTTTTTATTATTTCAAAGAAATAACCATTCCTTAATTATGTTGCAAAAATTCGTTAAAATCTAGGAAAGTTTCGCCGCTAAACAACTTAAAAGTAGGGGAGTTTAATTATAGACAACTTGGTGTTTAATATATATATAACAAACACTATTAAGGAGTTTTGTTACAAAACGATGTTTCTCATCGTAATAAGCAATAAATCTATTTAGTTAATGATTTTTTTTTCTTTTTTCTCATATTACCCAGATTATCTGAATTTTCAACTCTCCGAATTACTTTTAACCCTAGGTAATCCGGAAAATCGAGGTTGTAATCTATTTATAGTGCTCTGAAGTTTTGAAGTTATAATGAATACAGCTGTTATGCTGGATGGGAAAAAAAAGAAGTAACTTACTTATTATGGGTACAGACGTGACGAAGAGGAACAGGAGGTGTTCAACAATGTACGCTGTAAAAGGAGGGTCTCTGATCATCTCTCATTCAGGTTGCGACGGATTGGATCACCACCCAAAGTTTATTGTTTCAACCACTTGTGTTTAGGCTTCGAGTTGAGCAAATAGCAATAAAACTATGAAATCAATCTGAAAGGGAAAAAGGTGGATTACTTTTATGTGGAAAGAACATACATTAGCTCAGTAAGAAACGCGAGACTATTTCGGAAGATATTATAAAGATACCAAGTATACTCTATATAAATTGTCTCAAGTAAATCCACGAAGTTGTTGAATAAAAAGTGCTTTTTTGTCAGGTTATTTCGAATTTCATGCCATGAAAAGATTTTATTTTCTTTTGCTTTTTAATTTTCATCAAGATGCTTTCAATTGTTTTTTTCCTGGGATCATTTAAACGTTTTCCCTTATAACCCTCTAAAAGTACGAACACTATGCACAAGCTGTTTATACAGTAGCCTCTCATAAATCCGTAATAATAATCGTAAATATTCTTTAAAATTAAAAAAAAAAAAAAAAAAAAAAAAAAAAACCAGGTTAAAACGACGTGATTATTTCGCAGAAATGACGTGCACTTTGTACTTCCTGAGGCTACATGTATCAACAAACCTTACGTCGTTTATGATACAGCCATCCGCCTCTTTAGTAAGAATTTAGTGCATTGTATACACATGCGTTTGTAGTTTAGTGCGGAGAAATCAAATTCCTGTTAGGTTTGCATTTTGTGGCTATCCGGGAGCCATCTTTCCTCTTTTACATGCGTGCCAGTGAAAAATAAAGGGATTAAGTTGAAATTTTCAAATTTTAAGTAAAACGCGTTTAACGACTTTAGAGGAGATCGAAAAAACGGTCGCTTGTTGCGTACAAATGATTTGACTCGGGCTCTTTTAACACTGTTTAATCATATGGCTTGATGTGGAATAGGATTCAACATACCGTATTTCGGAAAATTTGAATTTTCCGGCACGCCGGATAATTCGAGGTTTATTTTACAATAAAACAAAACTAAATTTCCCCATTCAGTTCCAATCAGAAAACAAACCACTGTAAGGAAAAAAAATAAATCCCGAAAGTAACCTTTTTCCAAAAAATATGTGTATTGCATATAGTACGTGCTTGTTATTTATGGTAGGTCATTATCAATGGATTTAATCATATGCCAATAAAATAATCAATTCAGAAGTTATCATCGTTACTGCGATTTGTTCATAAATTTTTAAAATAAATTATTTTAGGTTCCTTTTAGAGGGGTAAGTTTAATTTTTATTTATTGAATAGCTACGGTAAATTCTTAAGCACTGGTTAAGGTGCGGTAACTTACTGCTTAAATGTTTGCTTACTTAAGTTTTAATTTAAATTTTATAAAATTATTCGTTATTAAACAATATTTTTCTTGTTAAAATAACAAATGACATTGTGAGTAAATATTTTTACAAAATTAAACTGTTTATTACAACTAATAAGATATATAGAAGTAATGTTCATTTTTAAGCTGAACATTTATTTTTTATACTATTAACTTTTTTCCTAACCTTGATTTTCCGGCATGCCGGAAAGTGTTATTGAAAATCTGGTGACCCCCGAATTTGTCGTCATGCCGGATAATGCGGGGTCATGCGGTACAAAGCACTATAAAACGGAAAATCGAAATTTTTGGACTTACCGTTAGTCCGACTCTAAGCTGCGGATTTTAGGGCGTCTTTTATACCTAAAATGATTGAAATTGTAGCTGTGTTTTTTGCATTCGTCATTACTTGCTTGCTTTCAACTTATCCTGTATGGTATACATTAATGTCTTAAACTTATTGCTCAGGAAAAATAATAAATATTCGTTTTCTTCGACATATTTAAGGATAAAAATGGATGGCGTGCTGAAACAAGCAATATACTAAAATTTCCTAGACGTAATAGTCCCCAGACAGGGTTTGTTATACTTCCGTTGGAAGGTAAAGCTCAATAACTGCAATTTTTTATTTTTCATTTTCTTGCATTTTTGTCATCTATTGTACTTTTGTATTAGTGTACAAGATTTCTTATTTTTTTTCCGCTGAAATTTAAGCACGAAAAAAGCGTCAAATTCCAACATTTTTCTATTGTTACTATGGAATCCAGAACGCAGTACTTCAAATATTTCAATATCTCAAATATATCATTTCTGCAGATACTGCGTTTTATCTTCCTACGAGAAAAGAGTTTTCTTGACTTGAGGAAGACAAATTTATTTGCGAAACCGTTGTGATTTTTTATTAATAAACTACAAAAAGATCTGTCAGACATAAGGCGGCCATCGTCGTCAACAGAATTCTGAAGACGTTTCAGGAGATGATTCGGCAACCCCAGAGCATGATGTGCAGGAAGGATGCCAATTTCCATGCTGCGCTCTTCTATTCAAATCCTCAAGAGATTGATATCAATGTTTAAAATTCAGATGTACTGGAAGGAATGGTGGTTCCTGTTCTGGAGGTCAAGGTAAACCCTTTGGTTTCTAATACCGTTACAGAAAGTTATTTTCCAACCGTCGTGATAACTCAGATGAAATAGCATTGATATCATGTGGGACTCCTCCCTTCAAATCTCCAGACACCGAAGAAGATTTTCTAAAATACTTTTCATACTTTATTCCTCAACGGATGGTATTTACCATGAAGAAGGTTTCGGGATAGTCCCTTAGATTAGCTGGCACATTTCTGAAGATGTTCAAAGATTTTCTTCACCAATTAAAAGACTAGCACATACGGGATGGCGTCAAGTTTATGTGAGACTGCTATATTACTCTCAAGAGGTGAAAGGGACGCATGGAAATATTTTTCTTTGGGTATCCCTTAAGCAAAGATGACTACTGTGAAGAAGATTGGAGTAAGTAAATTAAAATCTCAGAATCTAAAGTAGGGATGTTCATCTAACTTTCACGTTGCTCTTTCTGAACGCGTCACCATCGTAATACTGAAACTTGTAGGGACTATGGCTGGGCGATATCATAATTTTATTTCCGCGATATATAGCTCTCCAGATAATAGGGCTGGGAGATATCAGAATTTTAATACCGGAACTAGCTGCTTCGCCCGGCTTTGCACGGTCCACCTCCAAAATAAAAGTTACGTCAAGTGACACGAGTTC
This sequence comes from Uloborus diversus, assembly GCF_026930045.1. NCBI lineage: Eukaryota > Metazoa > Arthropoda > Arachnida > Araneae > Uloboridae > Uloborus > Uloborus diversus. Next base: position 117,081,682 of record NC_072736.1, read on the forward strand.
AACACTCAGGCTTGAACTTAAAAAAAAAAAAAAAAAAAAAAATCAGTGAAATTTTGCAGCAGATTGCGGAAAAAACCCCAAAAACAACATTTTAAATCCCCTGATTACAGGAAAAGCCTCAAAACAAAAATAAGAATTTTACCTGCTCATATTCGAGAAAAAAATGGCAACAGATCTTTCATTTAAATGTTTTTCTTCACCACTACACATTTTAATAAAAGCATTGTTGCGGAAAGTTGAGATGAAGCACTGAATAATAATTTGCATAGAGGAAAGCCTTCGAAAAATAGGGAATTTATGTCGAAATCTAAGCGTCATAAATACTAGTTTTTAAATGATATCTCCGCTAATTATTATCGGAGGATTATGTTAAATAGCCAAACATGAAGACGAGAAGATTACGAATCCATCGATACCTGGTTCGATGGTCAGTTCATTGTCTACTGGAGTGTAGAGTAAACCCACTGGAGTTAGCGTTAAAATTTCAATTATCAAAATATCACCAAACAGGCAATGATTTCGTACAAATATAGAAGTAATTTTCACCAGTCATATCTTGACTGACATCTTTCTAGTTCATTAAATAGACCTCTTCTTAAATGATTGTAAAGCTCAAATTTAGAGAATTAGTACATTTTTAGACCATGGATCTCTTTTTTGTCATTATCCAGCACGATAAGCTTTAAAATGAGGAATGTATTACGGAATTAGAAAAAGAATAAAGCAAGAGCTCACCGGCCGAGAGAAAAACAGGCTAGAGAAATAATAATATAGCAACAATACAAATATCAATAATAAGGTTCCAAACTTTAAAATATCCTATTACAAAGAAAAAGGAAGAAACTCAAAAGAAGAAAGAAGGTTCTAAAAGAAGAAACTCAAACTGTTGAATGAGAATATATTTCAAAATTTTAGAATAAATACAGAACTTTGTTGGCAGTTGGATTTTGCGAGAAAAGGAAAATGGATCCACGCTCGGTTCTGTTCGAGTCCGCTAAGATCATTTCCATAAAGACTAAGACCTTTCTCCAACAAGGGATATGAAAGAGATAGTCCTCCCAGAAGGTACAGTATCCGCTCAGTTTGTATAAAAGCAAATTCCTTAGGTTGTTTACTTGAAGTGTGTATTATCTCTTTTCTAAACAACAGAGTTGCATGTTGGTTGAAATCTAAAAATTGTTGTCAATGGCTAGGCAAAAAATTCCATGTGTTCAAAATTTGGGAATATTTTTATATTTCTTCAGAATGCCATTATTAGTGTTGTCGGTAAAAGTTAAAGTATGAAAGAAATTTTAATGCGTTGTAAAAACATCGCTATAAATTATTTAATTATTATTACAAACTTTAAAAAAAAAATTCGAAGTAGGGTTATGAGGTGCGGATTTGTGCATTTGTTGTTCTGTCTGGTCTGTTCCAAGCTTTTGAATTAATAGTTAAAAAAAATGCTAATAACTTACCAAACATTTTTTTTGCTTCAATAATTAACTTATGAATACTAATATTAATTCGTAATGGAGTACGGTTAAAGTGCATAAAATGATTTAAATCCTACTGATGCGTCTCCGTATCATCTTACCTAAGTCCGCTCGCCAAATACATCAATTGATCATGTGACTGACTCTCTCTGTGTCTTGATATTTAACCCTTACAAAGCAAAAAAGAAAAAAAAAATGATAATGTCAAGCCACGACAAAGGAAATCAGTTAGCAATCTTGATTTAAGATAATAATAATAAAATAACATGTCTAAATTATTCAGCCACGTGCACTTTAGGTTAAATAAATACGGCTGCAATGTTACAAATAGATTAAATTTTAATTTTGAATTCGCATTTGTGTTACAAAGAGGGTAAGGAGGACCACGTGAATTTTTTTTTTCTATTCTTTCATTTTATATGTAAAAAAATAATAATAAAATAAATAAATATTTAAAAAAAAATCTTTCTCAGGGAAAAAATGTCCGCTTACTTGATTAGTCTTTTCTTTGTCTTTTAGAATTTTTGAAGTTTTTTATAGCTTTCTTAAAAATAAAAAAAAAGTTTTTAAATCAGTTATGACCTTATAGGTGAGCATATTTCAACATGCTAGGGACATAATGACTGTTTAATATTTTATGATCTTGTTATCCTTTTTGAAAAATAAAACTCATTAGTGTAGAACACATGCATGGATGGCAATACGTTCAAGGGTTAGCATATACTAAGTGATTTTGAATTGTATACAGTATTGTGTGTGTCAATAAGAAAACTTTTTACCCAAATAAATTCTCTCGCTCAAAGCAATTCTCACAGTCAAATTTAAAAACTAGGTTAGCATATTCTGAACTGTAGTTTACTGATTTTTTTCCTGTGTCAATACTGATTTTTTTCCCCTGTCAAAACTATATTCTTACGCACGTCACATGCTTCTTTCGTCAGACAATTGAAAAAATACTCCTCAGTACAAAGAATATTTTTTATATAAAGAGTGTAATGGCATCCTTTTTTCAGTGTGATAGTGTATATTAAAAATTTTTTTAACTTAAATTTTAAATTGAATTAAACTATTTTGTGTATTTTTACTTCCTGCAATTATTATATAACACAAAAGTATTGACCAAATATCTATTTTTAAACTCTTTCAAATTTAATCTTTAGTATATTTAAATTGATTGAGAAATAATAATTTCAAATGTTTACATAATTTAACTTATAATACCATACAGTAATCTTAATGTTATGGTAGAACATGTCTAAATTGTCCAGGCTGTGTTCAACTACCTTAGGACTAGTGTGCGAAAATAAATCGATTTGTAAACATATTAACATTGTCAAAAAGTTACTTGAATGTTCATTGTAATTGTTTGTAATAATTAGGTTTAGCTTATTAGTTAATTAAGGCAATGCATTCACTTAAACAATTCCGTGATGAAATGATGTGTGACACATGCTGAAACCTAGCAGTTGTCATCACACAAATACAAAAGATTTCTTCGCTATGAAAGTTTTCAAAGAAGAACTACTGGTATTACTGACAAAACCACGAAATAATTTTAAGCATTGTTTTATTTGAAAAAAAAAAAAAAAATCCTCAAATAACTGACAAATATAAAGTTCACGACATTTTACAAAATATCTTTTAAAATATGCTTGAAATTGCGTATACTCAAAATTTCTTAACAATCGTAAAAAAGTACGTAAAGAGAAATGACATCTATGGCAGATAAAGATAACTAAGGAATGTAATAGCAATTGCGTCTTTTTGTCTTTAAGAATTCAAAATCAAAATCCGAAATAGTACATACTTTAATGCTTTTTAAGCAATTCTTCTTTAAAGTAAGAGAGGGCATTCTTCTAACATTTCTGATACCCTCTTAAAATGGCGATGGCTTTCAAAATATTATAACTTTAAAAATAACGATTGCAGAACTAAGTGAGCTATTTTCACAAGTTCTGCAACAGAAGTTTATTATAACTATGACATAAAGCAAAGCTTTATCGTCGAAATAGGTATCACGAAAACTTTGTCTTGAGTTTTTTATGAGGTAATAAGCAATTGAAGTTACTTGTATTTTTTTTTCAAAATTTGCACAAGAACTTCTAAGAAAGATTAAATTGCCCATCAAGTCCCAGAAAAAAATATTGGAATAAACATAATGGAGATCTTTTTCTCAGTATAAGTGTTGCAGTTACTTTGCTAAACGGTTGGGGATTGAAATTTAATGAGGGTTTGAGACAAAATTCTTTTTACAGCTATAATATGTAACAAATTCCTTTTGCAGTTTTATTTGAGCTTTTAGATTATGTGTAACTAAGTTTCATCATTTTGTGTCACTTTTTTCTGTACATTATGCCTGGGAAGAGTTTTGTATTCCATCATACATATCACTATTATTTACTCAAAGCTAGTTCTTTTTATATCTTTTATATTAAATTAAACTTAAGCTTGAGTTAAAAACAAATAATTTCTACTAAAATTTTAAAAGTAACAGCTTTTATTTACCTTTACTTAAAAGAGAATCCTGATTCTAAGGTACTTCAATATGTAATTTAGCTAGAGATATATGGCATTTAAACTCGAGAAGAAACCGGGATTTCGGGAGGGAAAAGTTTGAAAATTTTCTAAACTAGAAAACTGCCCGTCAAAATACGGGAAAAAATTACTTTTACATTTAAACAAAGCAATTGCCTGTTTGGTGATATTTTGATACTGCAAAATTTTATTCCTAACTCCAGCGGATTAACCCTAAATTCCAGGAGATAGCGTTCATACCCTTTTTTACGTTTCTCCATTCCCCTGAAATGAAAGTGTCATCAGTAATGCAGTTAAGTTACCGGATCCAGTTCAGCCTTGTCTCATTTAAGCCTTTCCTACATGTTGAAAATAACCAAAAGATATTTTCCAATTATCATGCCGTGGAGCGAGTTTTTATTGTTGATGACGTCAGTAGCGTTATTCGATCATTTGCTATTATATATATGAGGATATAAGATTGTTAAAATGTTGCGTTTACGTTTTTCTTCCATGTGTGCAAAAATATTTTTTGATTCTAGAAATTAATATACATGTAAAATTAAAATGAATAAATTAAAGTTTCAGTGAGAAACAGCGTAGACAAACAGGGAATAAATGGACAAGTTTTTTTTTTGGTTTCGAAAGTTTTTTTCTTGAATAAAGTGGCATTAGTAACCTCTTTAAATACACTTCAAAGAAAAAAAACCGACAATAACTTATTGCAAGATTATAAATCACACGCATTTTTACATTTAAAGCAGAAAATGAAACTTTTATATTGAGGTAATTCGTAGTATCGTATATACTATTTCTCATAGATGTTTATTATGCGTATGTAACAATTTTCTTAATACATGATCTAACTTTATAAGTAAAGCATTATTTTAAATATTCTTTCACCGCTATAAGAGAAAAATAAACAAACAAGCCACAATTTGGCAGTTATTCACAAAGTTTTAGTTCAAAAAAAAAAAAAAAAAAAAAATAAAAAAGAGCTTTGGATCCCTGCTGTTATCGGGTAAAAATATTTCGTTCGGATAATTTACATTCATTGAATATCAATGTTTTATTTAAAATATATGATGCCCAATTAAAGCGTAAAATTACAATTAGTTGATTTATTGTTCATAATTCATAAAGTCGGGTTTCAAATTATTTACGCTTCGATAAGACTTGGGAACATATCCCGTGTAATAATTATAAATCTTAGTAATGTTAATATCCTAACATGTCACCAATTCAAAAGAAAATTTTAGTAAAACAGCCTCTTATAATTAATGAATTCATTTCACTTTTTTTTCATATCCTTACTTGGGATTAATTCCACAGACTGATTTTAGAAAATACCCTTATATATAAAAACAAGAAGTTTCAGAAGAATGAAAAAAGACAAGTTTTTCAGTCAGACATTTTTTTTTCAATGTAATGGAAGGAACAAAGAAATCAACCGGCTTTCTTTCATAAAAGTGTAACACCGACATCATACGTTTTGTATATTGCATAGCAAGAATAAAATGAAAAAATGGCAAGTTCTCTCTTTCTTCAGAGGGCAAACACACCCAGCACGTCAATTTCCTGTTTCGTGACTGTTTTCCCTCAAGATATCTTGAGGAAGTATAGCCACATACACACATTCGATGATTATCTCGGCTACTAATGCTTCAGATTTTTAGGCAAGGTTAAGAAAATAGAAACCATTAAGTAGATTATTTTCGAACCTCTGGAATTTTACATGCGAAACGCATATCATAACCGAGAAAAAAAGGAAGAATTACAGCTAGTATTTACTTTGATGAATTGTTTTATATTTTGTATTTTATACTTCATGCAAAGCCTTAGAAAAAACGATCTCTGCATTTACATGAATCCTTTGTTTTTTACTTTCTCTTTTAATTTTCTTTACGCACTCGTCTCATGGAATATAATAAAAACAAAATCACCTTAAATGCTAAGTCCCGAACTTATAAGTATAAAGACAAAATAAAACATTACGATAAGCAGAAATCTTTCCAAACATATTTTGTATAAGATTGACTTACATCATTATTAACTCTAAAATGAATAACAATAAGCATCCGGTATTATTGAAAAGGGTATCGACGATCTTAGTTTTAAATAACACAATAGATGACTATTTTAGTAGTGAGATCTACCAGGTAGCACACATAACGTTTAAACGTTTCGTAAAAGTTTAAAAATGGTTGTGATAACGTAACAATATTTTAAAATGTTTATGGAACGAAGGGTGCTACCTGAGCTATAGATAAAACTAATATATCTTTAAAATATTTCCTTATAAGCAACGGTAATTTTTAACACCACCTTTCGCAAAGACTACTTCATATCGAAACCCTGCAAAAAAAGTGACCCAACTCAAAAAAAAAAAAAAAAAAAAAAAAAAAATAGAAGCAGCAGCAATTGAGAAAAATCTATTATTTACGCGATTGTTTTAAGCGATTTAGTCTCAAATATTACAATACGCGCAGAAAAATTATTTTTTCATTAATTATTATGTCTAAATATTGTCTATATAATGTATACTTATAATTTGTAACTTTTTCTTCTAAATCATAAAAAATTAAAGAATGTGTCATTATTAACTATATCGTTTGTACGCCACCAGGCTCCAGTTATGTAAGCTAGCTTTGCGCACGTTTTCGTGCAAAAAGGAGCATTAAATTGTAATTTTAAATCGATAGCTAGTACGTTTTTTCCAAACTTTGAAATGTGTCACTTTCCTCACCGAGGTGCAATGTGTAACTTATTTTACATCCCCCCTCTCCCAAATAGAGGTAATGTAATTCGTTTTCCCCAGTTTTCAACAAAACTGAGTGCTTTTTTTACATGTTATCCCTTGGTCCACTATAATGTATATTAATATATATAAGTATATCCCGAGATAGTATACTTATGTGATTAAGTTAGTCTCTGTGCCATTTCAACTACCCCGCAAATTTAATTTTATTCTTAATGTTAGACTAACCACCTGATTCCATCAACCCTGACCCGTCGGTTGACAAACCGTTTTCAACCAATGAGAAGACTTCGGTACACGATTCAGGTGTCTGACCGAGTCATAATATGCTTAATTTGGCCCCAAACCTTACTAAATTAACATAATTTACTTATTAGTGTCCAGTTGATGCTCTTTTCCGCGTTTCAGAAACAAACTTGCCCAGCACATATAAAAGTCCTCTGCTTACGGAATTGCTACCAACCTGAAACAAAACAAGATATTAATCTCAGACTTCGACTTTACTGTGAATATATATATATTTCACATATATACAGTGGCTCCCAAAAGTATTCGTACACCTACGACTTTCAATGAAGTAGGACCATATCCATTAGTTAGAATTAATATTTCGGAATAAGTATTTTATTATGAGATCTATGATCAATTTTCAACAGAGCTACATGAAATTTAAAAAAAAAATATTGAAACTTATTTTTTTTTTTTTTTAAATCAAAAAGCAATAAGTGCCTTAAATTTTATCTCACAAAGGTCTTCGTACACTTTAAAAAAATGTCTATATATTATTAAATAATCTAACTTTTTATTAAGTTATTATATAGCAGAATATCATGCAGTATCAACAGCAGCTTTTAAACGTCTGGGAATAGATTTCGTTCTTCTTTCTTTCTTTTTTTGCGTAATTTCTGAGTAAGTGTTTAACCACTCTTCGAGTCTTACTGTTTCTAGCTTTATTTTCGTTTCAAAGCTGTATTTTCGTAATCTAGCCTCCAGATATCTCTAAATATGTTACATTAAGTTCAAATCTGGAGATTGAAGGGGTATTTTATAAACTTTAGGACATTTTTTGAGGCACTAGACTCAAACGTCAAACGCTGAAACCGTGTGCTTCTTATCGTTATCTCGATTTAAAATTTAAAAAAAAAAAAAAGAAACCGAAGTTGTTTCCGATAACCAAATTTTTGGCTAAGAGTTTAAAATTGGTTTTTAAAATATTTAAATGAACAGTATGATTCATTGTTTCATCAAAAATTCAAACTACCAAGTCCTGATGCTGAGATACATCCTCACACAAGAACACATTCACCGTCCTCATTAACTGGTCCAACTAAGTTCTTAAGATTAAGTTCTTCATTTTTTCTTCTATTTGCAATTATGCAACAAATTAACCAAAAATGTTGAATTCATTTTTATCTGTAAGTAATGCGTAGTTCCAAAACGTTTTGAGCTTATTTATCGTTGATTTTGTGAAGAAAAGTGCAAGCTTTCTGTTTTTCACAGGGCCAAGAAAATTTATGCGGGAAGAGTTCCCATTTAATTCAGATAATCAGAGAACTTGGCGAACAATTTTAGGTGAAAATTAAATGTAAAAATTTTCATTTAACTCTGCAGAAACTTTTACAACACTCAAATGTGTATTTTTCATAATTTTTAACTGTAAATCTCCGATCACGCTTTATAAACTTTGCCGGTTGACCTTTTCTTACCTTATCTTCGGACCGATTCTTTTCTTTAAAGCATTTTATCAAGCTCTTTACTATAGAATGGAATTAATTAACTAATTTAGAGACATTTCAAGCCAATTTACTGCTACTGAAGGAAAAAAATTCAAATTTCGAATGGTGTTTGTAGTTTTTTACGAATACCAGCCATTTGAAAGTAATAATCACAATATTAAGAAATAAATAAACAAAAAAAAAAAAAAAAAGTCAACTGACTTTTAAAAGTCAACACAATGAACCTTCAATTTCTACAAACTGGCATTGGAGAATCTCTGACGTAACGCCTACCAAAAGATAGCCTACAATCGCGTTTATAAGCCTTCAATTAAAAAGAAGGAAAAAAAAATCCATCCGAGGAACGTTCCCAAACTCTCCCTTTCAACATCATTATAGTTCTTATAAAATTTTTTAGGAGTTCAATTTTGAAACATTACTGATACACTTCACCTGGATACCGTTTAAAATTGTGTTTTGAAGCTTCCATTTTGAAAGATTGTAATGGACCGTGGTAGCCCGATCGGTAGAGTGTCAGATTCGGGGCCGGAGGGTCCTGAGTTCGAACCTCGATGGTCGAAGATCCACCGTCATCATTAAAGGGGACTGGGCGACGTTAAATATGCTCGTGGTCTCAATGTCCTCCAAGTGAAACGATACCTCTGGGGGTGCTAGCACCAGGTAGCTATTAGCTCCTGGTCTAGATCTAAAGTCCCATTAACTGTTCGATCCGGTGATGGTGCTGCCATCTATCGGTATTAAAAATAATGGAGGCAAGGCACTTAGTATGCAGTCCTCGACATAAATACAGCTGTAGTCGGTTGTGACTTGGAATCGAAATCGAAAGATTGTAATGAGAGTGGTTGAATCCAAACCTTTCATTTAACGTTATCAAAAAAGCTTGCAATTACGTTTTTAGAACTTAGATTTTGAAAAACTTTCTTTGGAAAGCGAATCCTACAAAAGACATCGAAGATCTTTGAAAACCGTTTTTATCACTTCCACTCCCGAAAATTGCTCCGCTCGAGTCCCTCTGCTTTCGCTACCAAAACCTGGACCTACAATTTCATTTTTAAGACTTCAATTTCGAAGGCTTTGTGGGGAAGGGGCATCCCCTGAGCCTCTTTCTTTCGCCACTAACAGCACGGTAGTGGTCTTATTAAACTTCATTTTAAGACTTCAATTTTTTAAATTTCTGTTGACGGTTCCCTTAACTCCTCCCTCCCCCCTAACATCATCAATTAGGGGAAGGTGGTTTAAAGCAGGTAGGTTAACGAATAACGCTCGAAAGTTGTAGTTTTTGGATTTTTATCGTAACAATTTCTGTTTTATTTCCTAGCAGGGTTCTGGAACTTTAAAATAAAAAGTGATTTTTGCATTGTTTCAAACCCAATATTTATTTATTATCAAACATTAAAACTCTTGAAAAACCCGCTTTGCTCTACCAGGGAGCTTAAAGCGGGTAAGCTTAACTAATTGTGATTTGGTACATTTTCCAATGAAATATGAAGTTTAAATTGATTGAAATATTTGCCATTATAAAAATTACATTAAAAAGTTATCCAATTTTAATTGAAAATCTAAGTCAGCACATTTGTTTTTTAAACAAAAAGAAATGATTAAACTAATAGACTAACTACAGCCGGACCCGCTTAATGAAATAACCATTTTGCCACGAAAACGTATTCTAATAAGCGGGATATTACATTAAGCGGGATCAAAATAACACATTACATTGGTCTGGTACATTGAAAATATATTATATTAAGCGGGATATTCTATTAACCGATATTCTAATAAGCAGGCTCGAATGTAATTGCCATCATAAAAAAATAACTTTTTAAAGTTATACTTATCTTATTGAAATAAAAAATCTTAAGTCAGCATATATGCCTATTAATTAAATAAATACATGATTAAATCTTTTACCTGTTTTGCCCGAAGGCATGTTTCTTATTTCAATAATTACAACCTTAAAATTAAAAAAAAGAAACGAACGAAGTGATCATCGTAGTTTGTAGGTGGATGGCGTCAGAATAACGTAATATTATTGATATATATAAAAACTGATCTTCGACTAGTCACATGTTGCATAACTTCAATTTCTCTTTTTAGATATGAATTATTTTTCTTATTAATAGCCTGGTTACGCCATGCGACTTTACAGCTGCTTTGTTGTGACTGATTAAAACTCGGGGGGGGGGGGGGGGCAGTGTTCGGGTCAACACGACACACCCATACATCTCGTTCCCGTAAGGGTTTAGGGGGCCCCGGCCGAAAGGTCAGTACTCTGGAAGCCCACGATGGCATAGCAGAGCGGGGTTCCCTTTTGTGTACCCATACATCGCAGTTTGCACACCATGCGGCGGCATACGAATGCCTTCCCGCTTTGGGCCAACCCCCCCCCCCCTATCGCCTGAAATTGTGCATTTGAAATGTTATTATCGAAAAATTGGCGCAGAAGAGTGCCGAAATCCTATCCTTCCCTAACGCTTCTTTTAAAACGATTTAAAAGTAACTTTTAAATCGCGTTTGTTGACATGGGAAAGCGCAAAAAGGAATGAAAATTACTAACCGAAGAATTACTAGCATTGCATATACTGACACCCTAGCTGCGAAATTTTTATTTTCTTCTTCTTTTTACCCTTTTCATTTTTTTCGATGTCATAAAAAATCTTGAACCTGTGAAGTATTATGGTGCAAACCGCAAATTTATACGACAATTCGTTGGTTTTCTATGAATTGTTTAAATGTGTCAAGGACTTTTCCTATACACTGTATATCAGTGAAAAAGTAGCCTTTTTTAGGTCTAAAAAGCGAGAAAGAAAAATAATGACTTTTTTAAGGATTTTAATCACCATGCACACAGTGAATTCGACGTTTCCTGCACTATTCTTATCATAGAGCTTTTACTGCAGTTAAGTCTTCAATTAAGGGTCCAAATTTTACGTTAGAATATGCGAGTGTTTATTTGCTTAGTGTTAGGTTATAAAGGGTATTCTAAAATCAGGAAACTATAGAGGTTCTCGATTTTTGTTCGAGAAGAAAAAATTCTGAGATTTTTGTCCCATGACATTGGTTAATCCCCCAAATTTAAACCTCGTTTTTGAACTAAATTTCTCGATTAACATGCAAAAACCAGACATAAATCATTTTAATATTAGAGCATAAAAATTTCAAAACTCTCATAAAAGTGAGTGTTTGATTAGTGTCTGTCACGTTGTGTAGACACGTTGTAAAAAATATCGGTAGTGATCCGAAACTCAGCATATTTCAGAAGTACAAAACTGTTGTTGGTCAAGTTGTTGCCCGACTTCGGTCCCCATGCTGTTCTTGCTTTTAATCATGCAGTAGAAAATAGATAAATAAGAGTTAGATTTTTCTTTTTTTTTTCCGAAAAACATCGGCATTTAGATGCTTTTCAGGGCCGATGGGCCGATTTCTTCTCCAAGTTAACATCGGCGGCCGATGCCGATGGCAATATTATCGAAACATCGGCGTCGATGCATCGGCCTGGCCGACGCATCGGTCAAGCCCTACTGTTGAACTAACCTATAACTACGTTACAGCAAAGAAGCAACTGTAAACTAAATGTTCTAAAAACTTTCTACACGTTGATAGTATCAGTTTTAGGAGGAAATTTTCAACAATACTGCTTAAATGAAGAGATTTTTAGAATCAAACAGTGTCGTCGAGAACCAAGGCGGACCCTTTGATACTTTATTTGCCGCCCTCCCTCCCCCTCTCCCCATAAAGATGATTAAACTGATTCTACTCCGATTCAGAGCCGGGTTCGCCGAAGGGTCAGACCTGTAGTTTCCAACAAGGCTTACATGACCTCTTGCCGGCCCTGGAATCAAACAGTAATGTTTTTTCATCAATCTTGAAACGAAATTCGAATGAAATAAATTCCTGTTTTTGATGCATTAATTTAACTTTTATTTATTTTATTGGAACACGTTTTCTTCCCAGTTACGATCACGTGACGTCGAAAGAAATGTCAAAATAGGATTCGTGTGGAGAGGCGTGTCTTACGCATATTTCGACACGGAAAAATGACGGAGCAGAAAAAGAAATGGTGTGATTCATTGCAGGAGCTGAAGAAATTGTATTGATTTTCGTCAAACTGATGAACCTTTCTGTGGAATAATTTAGAAACAGTGGTTCATGTAAGTGATACGTGATTTTTAGAGTACTATATATATATATATATATATATATATATATATATATATATATATATATATCCTTCAGATCTTGCGGCCGGTATACAGGGGCGTGCACAGGGGGGGGGAGAAGGGACACCTGTTGACCGGGGCCCGAGACTGAAAGCTGCTGATTCGTTTTTAAAATAGAGGTTGAAATCTCTGTAAAAGGTATGGAAGGGAGCCCGTAAAAGTTATTTGTGACTGACCCTAAAAGTTCTGTGCACGCCCCTGCCGGTATACCGGACATGAGCTTTAAACAGCTGATAATCATTTAATAATTGGTTAAATTTCTTGATTTTATTTGTAGTTGACTCGTTGCATTATGCTTATTATTATCTGTGAAAGAATTTTTCGTTTTGGTATTAACAACACTAACATATTAGGATTAGGAGAAAAAGAGTGGCTCATTTTTTCAATTATGGATTCTCATCGCAAAGGCAATGTTTTTTTTTCTGATTTTTTGAAAAATATATGACCTTTTATTTATCTTTTCAAATGCTTGTATTATGTTTTAATATTGTTTGGAGAACAATTTTCGATGAAGTTTGTTTGATATTTCATCGTAAAATTAATTTCAAAAAATATTAGTCCAGAATATTGGACGCCTTACAACTATTTTAATTTTTTGCCTACAAACTTAAAATTTTGTCGATGGGATACTCTCAATCACAGCGCACTGTGTACCAAATATAAACATATTTGGTTAAGTACACTGGTGTGCAAAAACCTTGTGTCATTGACCTTGTTCGAAAAGTGGGAAGAACGAAAATAGAGCAGCGCTTAGAGCACTCCGCCGTTTGAGGGATTGGGGTATCTGTATCCGCCCGACGATCAAGGGCGATTGGATTCTCCCCTGACAACGTGCCCGCTCACAAATCACAATCGCCGAAATTTTTGTAATGTTCAACGTGACAACTCTGCTGGAGTCACACTACAGCCCCAACTTGGCTGCATGTGACTTTTTCCTCTACCTTGAATTAAGACAGGCCTAAAAAGGAAGCAATTCGACTCCATCGACGGTCCAAAAACAGTCCAGCCGGCTTCGACGAGAGCCCTTGACAGTTTGTAGCCCGAGAACAGTATATAGAAGGGCTACGAACAATGAAGACGCGCTGGATCGCCGTGCGGATGCTGAAGGTTTATATTTTGAAGAATATCTTAGTCCGCTGTTAGTCCGCTGTACTTAAATGTCCAATAAATTTGAAGTTCCGAGTTTAATCTTGAAACTTTTGAATTCCCATAATATATATATATATATATATATATATATATATATATATATATATATATATATATATATATATATATATATATATATAGGCATAGCGGCTGTTTTTAATATAATTTGAAATGTTCAAAACCAAGTGTTAGACGAAACGTCGCGATAATTTCATCAGCGTTTATAGCAGACCATGGTATTTCGATTTCTACAATTAAAAATAAAACCAAAAACTACTACCAGGGAGAAGTTAGGCATTGTAGAAGTGTAATACTATAAATGCCGAAGAATTAAATGCCGAACAAAACAGCACACATCAGTTTTACTAACAATAAGTGATTGTTGCTTACAAAGGAGATTTAATTAAACCACTATTGAATTTTAACTTTTAAAAAAGAAAAATAACGATAAAAGTTGATATGAAGAAACCTCAGCGTGGCAGCGAAGATGTTTATTTTTCAATCATTCACATTGGATATAAAGTACGGAGACATTTCTTAGTAGCATCGTTTAATCAAGCATTTAACGCAGTATGGCCACTATGGTTTCACAATCTTACTCCCTTTGGCTCTTGACAGGATCGGGGGGGGGGGAGGAGGGTTGAAGGGAGAGATATCTCAGAGGTGTTATGTATCAAGGACATGATCCGAACCTTTGATAATTCGAATAACGTCAAAGGTAGGACCAATTAACTTGGATATGCCGAAAATATTGTGACGTATGCAGTTCTTGGAACGTCACGATCATTTATTGCAAATAACTTTAATGCATGTTTTTTCGGTTGGTATTTAATCTTCAACATTCAAAGCTATACATATAATGTCAACGCCAAAATTGCCTCTAGTTGTTTATTTTTGATGTTTTTTTTTAAAATTTATTTACAGAAATTGAAATTGTATGGTCTACTAAGCATGCAAATTAAACTTGGCAATGTTTTTTTTTTCCAGTACAGTCAGGTGCCCATACTTGGGGCAGTTTTGAACTTTTACCTTTTGTAGCATATTAATTATATGTTTTCCATTTGAAAGAAAATTCTATTTTTAGGATGTACCTTCGTACTTCACCTCAAGATAATTTATAGATGTGTAGATATGTCTGTTTAAAAATAAGACGAAAAATGTTCATTGTCCCATGTTAGGGACCCCCCTCCCTAACATGAGACACTTATTTTGATTTTTTTTTCATGTATTCATCAAAAGATAATAGTTTGGGACACCAACTATCATTTTAAAGAAGTTTATTTTTCAACCCAATAAAGAAAAAAAATGATTAGATAGAAATAATATAATCTTGTTAACTTTCAATGATTTCAGAATGTGCACTTGCCCCTGTAAACATTGAATGTCTCCCCAGCCTTTTTAATTATTTTGAACGTAACATTTCTGCTTTCCCCTCTATATTTGGAAGCGTAAAAGCATATTGAGTGCCTAAATAATTATTAACACAGCTTATTTTTAGCTTTCCATGTTCCTTATTTCACTTCTTTTCATATTCATTTTCATTCCTTCAAAATATTTTAAATTCACTAGAAATAAATTAGGATCACCTATCATTTGAGACTCATTTTCATTAGTAGAACTAATGTATGTAATATTTTGGCAAAAAATTCTTCTGCTCATTAATAGATTCAAATTTTTTGACAATGACAACTGTTATGTCCTGCTATGGTATGATACATTTATTGTCATCAGAATAACCCTCTTTTTTTTTAATTTTGTATCCATACGGTTTTGCTAATACAATTATACACTATTTCCTCAATATTTTTTATAGACACTTTTTATGGCTTAGTTTCCTCACTTAGAACGGTGTCCCGAGTTTGCAGATTATTTGTAATTTCTCAACTGAAACTCAGTTGAACTCAAGTTCAACTGAATCAACCGAATAAGGCACAGGCACGTAGCCGAGATGAATTGTGAAACAAATTCAAACTAATGCTGCTCAGTTAGCGTAGATAAACCAAGGTATTTCCAAGCTTATAAATTGCATATTTTTCCGAAATTTTCAAAATCATAAAAATAACCCATGTAGCTGATGCATTCAAGTTCTACTCACTTCGCTTCATTAGATAACTATTCATTTATTCTGTAACACCATTTATTTCTTACTGGTGAAATACCAACAAGTGTACCAGCCCTCAAAACTAAATTCGGGTAAATGTCCCAAGTTACAATACTGTCCCAAGTACGGGCCCTTAACTATATATTTTGGATTTTTTTAAAGAAAGACAACTTTACACGAAGTTCATTAAAAAGGCTTCAACATTTTTAGGTGAATCATGGATAGCTAAGTTAGCGAAACTTTTTATGCATATGCTAAGGAAGAGTTACCTATGAAACAGATTTACAAAAATTGATTTTGCGGAAGAATTCGGTTTTTCGTTCAATTCGGACACTAGCGTAGCCACAGTTCATCTTTTCGAGATAGTTGGTTAAAAGTCCTTAAATGTGTATAAACTGCCGCTTTGATACTCACAATGATGTTCAAACGATTGGCTTTGGCTGGGCCTCCTCCTCTTGTGGTAATATTCGCCGTCGTGTTAGCCTGATAGGTAAGACGTTGGATTCACAGCTGGAAGTCAAGGAGATCTGAGACACAAAAAGTCGAATTTTGCAATTTGTTTTATTATTTAATTTTTCTTCTTATCCGTTTTTTTCTGCTCAAAAGGACGTTTGAATTTTGTTTCTATCTTGATTAGAACGAAGGATATTTTTTTTTTGTTTCATGCATTTAACTAAAATTATATTTAACTTTAAACGCGTTTTCTCTATGATGCAATTTTCCCCTACTTTTTGCATTCAATTTCTTATAAGTGAAGAATGAAAAAGATAAAGTAATGAAATTTGAAGCATATCTTTTTCAAACAGTTTTCTTTAATTTTTATTCGGCAATTGTGGGAAAAAAAAAGTTTACCGAAAAAAATTTATAATTTGTTTAAAAAAAAAAGCATCTTCGAATTTTTCGAAAGTTTTCTTCAAATATTTTCTATTTTTTTTATTGAATTAATATTTTTTAAATCTCCGAAAAAAAATTAAAGCTTAGATATTTCTGCATATTTTTTTCCAAAAAAAAAAATATTGACAAAAATATTTTGAGTTTTAGCGATTTAAAGCAACCTATTTTTTTAAATAATTAAATTCAAACAAAAATTTAAAAAAATATATTTATGCAATGATTTTCTTTTTAAATAGTTTGTGAATCAGTAGAAAAAATTCAAAACTCTAAACAGTTTAATAATTTTGTTTTCAAAATGTGTCCCGTATTCAATGCCAGCCGATCAAATATTCTACGTGTTCAGTAATGGAGGTGATGAACGTCAAACATGTCGTGGTCACAAAGTGCTCCAAGTTACCATTCTTAATCAATGCCTCTAGAAGTGCTTGATCAGGGGTTGCTTAACTCCACATCTTGATAAAATAGAAATGTGTTTTCATGATCCCATTTAGCTGGCTTAGTGGTAGGTATGGGAAAACTGAAGTGTAGTGCAGTGTGATAGTATATTTTCTTCAAAAATTAAAACCGTAATAATTTTCGTACAATAAAAATATGTTCAACTTTTCAAAATTATATGTACACTAACCCAATATTCTTTCATTCTCCTTCTTTTTTCTACGCAATCGATTATTAAAATAGAAAAAATTTCGGAGAAAGCAATCTGCATTTTAGAAGAAAGTCCATTAAAACGGAGGCGAAATTTGATAGTTAATCGATGATATCTAGGGAAAGGAGTATCGATTCTGCATGATATCTGCCTTGTTTCAAAGTAAATGATATGGATATAGGTTTTTCATTTTATTTAAATCACTATGTAAGATAGATGATGTTGAAGTTCACTGCTTCCAGTTCTAAATGAAAATTTTGGAAAGCAATAGATATATGCAGATGTTCAGCATTATTTAAATATTTATATTTCTCAGAGATTAATCTTTGATTATTTCCTATACAATGACTTCTGAAAGATATGTAAACATTATGCTTCGTTAGCATCGTTGGTATAACGTTAGGTATGTTAGAATATTTTTAAAAAAAGTGTAATATCTTTACTAATAATAAAGCTGAAAGTCTCTGTCCGAATCTCTGTCTGTCAGGATCTCTGTGACGCGCATAGAGCCTAGACCGTTCGATCGATTTTCATGAAATTTGAACCAGAATTAGTTTGTAGCATGACGGTGCGCACCTCGAAGCGATTTTTCGAAAATTTGATTTTGTTCTTTTTCTATTCCAATTTTAAGAACATTTTACCGAGCAAAATAATCATATGATGGACGAGTAAATTAACAAGTTATCATAACGTGGAACCGTAACATGGGCAAGCCAATTGGCGAGAAATTCATCATACATTATTTGTAAATATACAAGCGAACCGAAAGACCTTTTAACTTTCTTCTTCGGTCAAAGCCGTGCGGATGCCACTAGTTGTAATTATAAAAGCGTATTTTAAAACGTACTCAACTTGATTTGAAGTTTTATCATATTTGTTTTCAAAAATTCGTTGTATCTTCAAAAATTCTGAAATTGTTCTTGTAAACTGTCCCATTAAATACTCAGTTTTAAACATCATTTGAGTTTTAATAATTTCAAAATATTGATTTCCTTCCGGATCTATTTAAACTAAAATCCTGAACATTTTATAAAGGCCTAGAAATTTAATTGAGGTATAAAATAGAAAAATAACTGTTGCATTATTACTCTAGAAAACCTTCACAGTAGATTAAGACCAAAATGTTACTTAAGTTGGACCTTAAATTAGCTTATTTGACATTCAATGATAATTTATTTTCCATACAAATATAATTTATTAAAAAGATGGTGAGCCTCTTTTTTTAATAAGATGGTCAAGTAACAGAAAACAGAAAAAAAAAAGGCGGGGGGGGGATCAGAAACCAACATACAAGTGCAAATACATAAAAAACATAGATACATATTTAGTAGTAGCGATTTACTCCATGTTTTAGGGTAAAAAGAAAAAAAAGAACTAGAAACATTATAAAACGTTCAGTTTTAAATTGTTTTTGGAGTTATCAAATCTGAGTTTCGGATATTTTTTCAAAGAACAAAAAATTATAAAAAATACATAACATTTAAAAGCCATTGTTTTATAACACTTTTCAATAAATCTTTCACGGCGTATTAACTCCAAAACGTTTTAAATTAGACATTTTACAACATTGTTTTCACATCATTTGAAAAATTCCATTTCATTAAAAAGTATCAAATAATTTTAAAAAACACCAAAACTTTCAAAAGGAAGGTTAAGCAGAGGAAAAGAAATGTTTTAAACACATTTTAAAAATAAAGAATCAAATCACAAAGATAAAGAAATAACAAAAATAATGGCAGGTACATCTCTCAAGGTAACAAGAAACTCCTTTTGCAAAAAATATGTTTGAGTTAAAATAAAGTCTTTTATAAAAATTGTTTCGCTCACTGGTAAATTATTAAATTCAAATTGATTTTGTTTTTTAAATTAATACGGAGTCCTCAAGAGATAAAGACTGACCACGAAAATTTGTTGCTTGGCTCCGCTTTGCTTCAGAACAGTCCATTTTCGTGAAGGGGCGATATGGGGAGCAAAGTTGGAACGGAATTTGCAAGTGCGTCATTGGTCCTAGAGCTTGATTACGTCACCTTGGAATTTCAGATATTAGCCAAAGTAGTAAAACATATTAATGTTGGGCGGTCCAGGCAGATATTTCATTGGACAGGTCACATCTTGCTATGTGGGTGGGTCTTTTTTTTACTTCTTTCAGCAGTCATTGGTCAGAGATAACAACGCCTCCTATAATTAATTTCAATTTAAAATTGACGAGAGTTGGGTTGCAACAAAGATAATGCAAGGCTTGAAATTTCTACCTTTTCGCCAACTCAATGCAGTTATTGCATCAACTTAAAACTTTCAGGTTTTAATAACCACATAAAGAAAATATACTAGGAGTACATTTTTTCTTTCATATCGCCAAAATGTTGCTAAATTCTAAGAATGCGTTCTTCTTCCTTCTTTACCTATTTTAAGGAATGGATTTGTTTTCTCAAGTGATTGACAAGGGTCATTCGTTCACGCTCGGACTATATGAACTTCTTAATAAAAAAAAAACGATGTTAGATGTTTATATTATTTTATAAACAATAGGATTTAAAATATTTTGTCGTGCATATTTTTCCACATTTTCTTTCGTTGTATTTTTGATGAACACTTGTTTCTTTTCCCAAGAATTATACGGCAGGTGAAGTATCCCTCAGGTAAATGTTTGACTTTGAGTAACCTGGGCAAAACGACATTTCTACTACAGTTTCATATCAAATAGATAATAGGTGTTGCCTTCTGGTGGACAACTGGGTGTCAAAATTCCTGGTGCAATCAACAGGCCTGCTTTAATGATGACTCATGAAATACTGAATGCCAAATCA
The DNA here is from genome assembly GCF_026930045.1 of Uloborus diversus. NCBI lineage: Eukaryota > Metazoa > Arthropoda > Arachnida > Araneae > Uloboridae > Uloborus > Uloborus diversus. The sequence goes on from NC_072736.1 coordinate 117,101,979, forward strand.
AGGAGTATGCCACTAGATTTGCAAAAAGCTCAAGCATCTATAACGCAGCCACTTTAGAAGAAAACAAAATCAACCGCTAAAAGCAAAAGTAGTGAGTATCAGTTTGGTGTTGAAGTGAAACATTTTGCGTCAAGACTTGTAAATTCTGATCGGCACACTTTTATGTGACAGAAGTGATGTAGTTGCTGTTTAACTGTTGCTAATTACAATGAAAAAAAGCAGTTATTATAGAGTTAAAAACTTCTGCTTTTTAATTGTTGCTAAAAACAATGAAAAATATTAGTAAAGTAAGGCTGAACTTAAGCATGGATGTATTTGTAGATTTAAACTTTGTGGATGTCTCTTTGATTCAAGTCAAGTCATCAGTTTAAAAGAGTAAACTACATTGTTTATGTTCAGCCATGAAAATTATTTTGTTGGCGTCTATTAACAAATTTAACTATATAGTTATTATAGTTTTTATGGGTTGTGTGGCAGCATTTAAACAGCAGATTTTGAGTATTGTTTAGTTTTCTCGTTGTTTGTTATATATTTTCTTATTTGACATAAACAATTTTGTTTTGAATGTGCTTAGGTCAGGCGCAGAAAGAACGAGATCGTGGCATGAGAGAAAAGACGCGGGTGAAGTATCAGTTCACAATGTAAAAAAAAAAAAAAAAAAGAGAAACGATAAAATTTTACTTGCATCGTGTGTCTTTACAATACATTTTTTTTCATAATCTGAATTCACATCAAAAACTAGTTAAAACTTATAGCGTCTAAATTACACCGCTAAAGGATTGACAATAATCTTAAAATGTGGATATTAAACTATTCAAATACTCAAACTCTTTTTTTTTATTGACTTACACCACTTTTGCTCTCAAAAGCTCATTTAATAGAATTTTCAAAAAATTCTTACAGCATATTAAAAAATTCGAGTGAAACAGACAGATACAATTCCACGAAAATGATGAATTTATAAAAAAAAAAATGTTTTTTTCGCGCAATTACCAAAGCAAACACATTTTCACCTTCTATCTTCCAAGGTATTGATCGAAATTTGCAGATTCTGATATGCACGTTCACCTTTTGAGAGGGGTAATTGCTTTAATGAAACCATTTCACCCAAAGTCATCATTTGCATATCGATCTGCACTTTGGGCTCGAATCATTCAAGATTAAATTCATTCGCGGTCCATAAGTGTAGTTCCGTGACTTAGTTGCCATTTGGAAGTCACGCGGGTTTTTACAACAAAGATGTTTCAGGATTTTTCATTTTTCTGCTCGCCATAATCGGATTCTTCATGTATGCGATTCAAACCCTAACTTATATTTTCTAAACACGGGGCAGATACACGGGGGGGGGGGAGGTTATCAGCCCCCCCCCCTCAACCATGGCCAATATTTTTAAATAGTTAGAAATTTTTTAATGTAATTAGAAACTCTACATAAAAATTCTTCGCATCTGAGAAGTTAATGGGGGAGAGGAGGGGGTGAGTAATTCTTCGAAAGCAAAATTAATCGAAACTAATATATATATATATATATATATATATATATATATATATATACACATACATGGTGTTTCAAAATGAATAGCGGGATTTTTACATGTTATAATATTTATTACACCAAATTTACAGCCACAAGTGATATATCAAATGAAAGAGGAACTCAAACAGTTTTACATAATAGCCTGCAAGTGTTCAATGTGAGCACCATTCGTCACTGGGCACACGTCAAGACGATATGCGAGTTCTTCCCAAACTTTGATGAGTGTCTCATTAGTATTTGCTGCAACAGCTGTTTCAATCCTGTTCCTTAATTCGGGAAGGTCGGCTGGCAGTGGAGGCACATACACACGGTCCGTAATAAACCCCCAAAGAGAGAAATCACACGGCGTTAGGTCGGGTGACCGTGGAGGCCATGGGAAACAAGCCCTGTCATTAGGCCCCTTACGGCCAATCCAGCGGTCGGGTACAGTTAGGTTAAGCCAATCGCGTACCTCATTATGCCAGTGATGCGGCGCACCATCTTGCTGAAAGATGAAACACAAAACGCTTTCTGTTATTTAGTCGCCATCTTTGCTACAAGCGCTTTCTAGCGGATTGCAGCAGAATTTATTCCACGCGCATGCGCACTGATGCCAACAAACAAAAAACTGTTTGAGTTTCTCTTTCATTTGATATATCACTTGTGGCTGTAAGTTTGGTGTAATAAATATTATAACATGTTAAAACCCCGCTATTCATTTTGAAACACCCTGTATATATATCATTCGCAAGCCCATTTTCAGCCGTATGTCATAGTCTAACCACTACTCCACTCATCTGGCACTACACTTCATGTATTTGAGAAACCACAGACAAATTAGCTATTTTGTATTGCATATCAATCTGAATCAGCGTTTAATATGTGTTTTGAAAATATTTTATCCTTCATAAAGCTTTTGAAATGAGCTAAGAAAAAAACAAAAGCTCGACATTGCATGCGCCATACATTAGTTTCCATACTTTTTAAACTATCGTCCCTTATTAAAGTAGCTCAATTACGTAAGATGAATAAGATGACGTTAATTAAAAGAAAAATAAAACTGTAATAGCTGGAATTACGCTAATATCTATTTTAAATCAAAATTTGCGGAAATGTTTCCGAATTCAATAAGGTCTTTTTACTTATAAATAGTTAGAATTAATGAACTTAAGACGGCGAAAGATAAAATTAATCCTTTTTAATTAAAATATATTAAGAAAAGGGTTCAGAGTGATTGGTTCAAATATTCCATTATCAAAGCGTTTGTTGCAGACATAAAAATGATTTTTTTTTGAGTAAAACTTAACACATTCGTGCGTGCTTTTGCAGGTGTTAAAAGTAATTAATATGAAGAAATTACTAATAGAATAAAAAGTTAACAACGTAAAGTTATCTCCTTTTCTGGAAAGGATTACTGAATTCAGTTAAAAATGATTGAAAATAAAGTTAGCGTAATTTACTTAACATTTATTGAATGATGTAATGAAAACTAATATTTAAAGAAAATTTGAATAAGTAAATTAAACTGGTTTTACGCCTCAAACATATTCTTATTTACACTCGATTAAGAAACTATATGTATATTAAAGATTTTGCGCATACAGAGACAGTTGCTCAAAAAAAACATTAAATTGCAATATAATAAAAATTTAAATATGTTTTGGGTTAACGAGTTGTTAACAGAGCGTATTGTTTTTATACGATGACGTTTGGCTTAAACCGCTGATCAACTGTTAAAAAAGTGTTAGATAAAAAGTTTGTTTATTAATAAATAATAATTAAGACTATTCTGCACTTTAGTTATGAAAACTTTAAAGTGAACTAAAGTGTAAACATTCAGCTTTTAATATTACGTAGGTGTTTCCACAGCTGCTCGCTTCGCTCGCTGGATCACATCGCTTTTGCGATGTACTTAGGGTTACTTTAGGAACCTTTTCATATTAAATGATCATAACTTAATATTTTGACAGATATGGTGACAAAAGTAACAATTTCTACTCAAGTTTGGTGACCGAATCGACTATAAGTTGGCAATTTTGGCACCAACCTATCTTCCTCCAAGATCGCTTCCTCCAGATATTCCGTACCCAACTTCACCTACGTAAGCATGGGACATATTGACAATACAGAGGAGATATAGTTGAACACATGGTCTGGCCCAAAAAATGAAATTTGGCAGAGCACCTAGCCTTACTGCGCAAAATTTGACTCCCTAACACTGATTACTACCAAAATTTGATGTCTGGGTGGGAATGTCTGCAAAAGTTATGTATAAAAATAACACTGTAAAAATTATGCAAATTTAATGTTAACTGGTTCAAAACCACTGTTTAAAAAAAAAGGAATGTATAATTTTTGAACTTAAGGTGACATTGGTAATTTAAACTCGGGTTTTTTAGCATAGCTAAAAATTGTCTCTGTATAAGAATGAGTGTTCCCCCAAAGTTGTTCTTGGCCTACGGCACTGACACCTTAGATGATCCACAAAATAGGCAAGAAAGGTACCGGTGTATAAACTAGCTACAAAACTCAATAGCACTTACACGTACTTTTAAACTGTAGCTGAAAACGATAATAGAATGTAAAAAATCGTATTTAAAAGCTAAAAAAAATAAAAATAGTAAAATCGTTCATTACTCCAAATGGATCACATAATATATTAAATATATATGTAAACAAATTACCAAAACAAGATAAAGTTAGGTTACGCCAAAAATGTGTGTGGAGGGGTGATTTTTTAGCACAAAATTGGTCCGATCAGCCGTTCACACACGTAAGTAGGGTACAAAATCAGGTTTCGAATAGTTACGTTTCGGTGACATTGGAAGAAAAGGAGAAGAAATTGATAGGAATCTCAAAAAAAGCACTATTTAAGTTAAAATGCGTTTTCTGAATTTAGTCAATCATCGATTAATTTTCTTTTTTTTTTCTAGAAGTGTGAAAAATCGCAAATAGTCAGCTCGCAGATAATCGCTACGTTACTGTACTTCTTTAAAACTCAAAAATATGTCAGTTAAAACCAACATTTGAGCCCTCTAGAATTTTAATGCTAAGTGTACTTGAAATGGAAGTTAATTTTGAAAAATACATTACCACCAGCAACATATCCAACAGAAACTATGCACGAAGTCGCGCCAGTAAGGGATGCTTTTCACGATCTCCGCTATTCCACGTAGAAATATTTCGAGTAGAAATATAGGAATCTTTAAAGCGCCTCTCCAGCGCACAGACCGATGTTTCCCTAGAAATTCCAAGCCGGAAATTCTTCTCGAAATAATGGTGGCTGCTTTGAATAATTCATGGGCGACTAACGCCTACAATGCCAAGAGAGATATGATGCGTTGAAGTTAGGTATGATACGGAGGCATTTACAGAAATAAGAAAAGGTGTTGGATTGTTGCTGCTGTTTCTGAAGATTTGAGATGAATTACATAGCCACATATGTTTTTTTATTGCGCTTTTGTACACTTCAAGGGCTGAATTTAATTATTTAAAACATTTTTAATGCTTATAACTTTAAAGAATATATAGGGAGGGTGGACCAAAGCTTGTAGAGTAACGAAGAACGATCGAAAACTGTAGTTTTGACTTTTTACCCTAAAAATTTTGGTTTTATTTTCTAGTAGGGATCTTGAACTTCAAAAGAAAAAGTGATTCTTTTATTTCAAGACCAATATTTATTTATTATCTAGCATAAAAAACACTCGAAAAAACCGCTTTGCCCTACCAAGGGGCCCAAAGCGGGTAAACCGTTCGGATAAAACGGGTAAGCTTAACTAATTGTGATTTGGTACTTTTTACAGTCAAGTATGAAGAAATAAATGATTAAAACAACCTACTAGCTAAATGCCATCATAAAATTCAAAAAGAAAAAAAAAATTCAATTTTAAATTGTAAAAATATAGGTCAGCACATTAGGTTTGTAAATCCCAAAGAAATAGTTATGGAATAGAAATAGAAATGGCTACCATAAAAACCTTTTTAACGTTATACTTATCCTATTTAAAGAGAAAATCTAAGTCAGTACATTTAGCCAAAAAATTTGAAAGCGTGTAATCCGCTATGCTCGAAAGCACGTTTTTATTTTCAATAATTATAAGCATAAATTAAAGAAAAGAACAAACAAAATGATTATCGTAGTTTGTAGGTGGATAGTGTCAGAATAACGTAACATTATTGACAATAAAAGACATAAACTAATCTTCGACTAATTACAAATTACACATCGTCAGTTTTTTTTTTTTAAATGTACCTATCATTTTTTTTTCTAAATTTTAAGTCTGATCACGCCATGCCGCTCCACCTCTGCTTCACGGGTACTGACTAAAACTCTGGGGTATTCGAGTAAACACGATGTACTCGTACGTATGCACCACCGGTTGCACACCATGCGGGGGTGAACGAATGCCTACCCGCTTTGGGCCCCCCTTCCCTATATCTGTTTAAAAGAAAAGAAAAAAAAAAAGGTTTTCATTGAAAAAGAAAAACATCTCCAATGTGCTCTAAAAACATTGTTTATATATTTTATGTACTATACACACGTAAACACGCTCACACACACTTAGTAGCAGATTTTTTTTCCTGCAATCTTCGACGGAGATAAAAAAATCCAAAAGCATTTTGAAAGTAAATGGGCATTAGATAAGTCGTAACACTTATTATAAATCATTACATAGGAACGAATGAAACAAAATTGTGAAAATTAAAAACGTTACCAATGAAGGTTTAGGAACGAATTGGAAAACGCTTCCAGTGTATTTTCATTTAAAACACAGTAAAAAATATACGAATTATTTAAGATTATTTTAACTACTTTTGATGTTGTAGAATTGTATTTAAAATTGATCCATAAATATCGTTTCGTTGAAATAACTGTGTACCACTATTGGTTAAACCCAACTGTGAATTAAATATGACATTGTCATTGGTCAAAGCTCTGTCTAAGAAACTCTCTTAGAGGTTCTCAGTTTTCTTATGTTAATATGTTTCTTTTCTCCTTATTTCAGTTATATTATCATTTATTGGTTGGTTTACTTTATGTGTCTACATTACTTAAATTCATAATCCTGAACTAAACCATAAATGTTAGAACTACATACTCTGTGTGTGTGTGTGTGTGTGTGTGCACCATTAGAGTCGCCATTTTTACCTTGGAATTGTATGCGCAGTTATATTTTTCCCTTCTTAATGTATGTTTTTCTGTCCAACCTCCATTTAAATCATTAAATATTCTCAACAGTTTTAAAATGCAAACCATGTGACATGATGCATATTTCGACCAAAGCTTCTGCTTTTGAAAAAAATTGAACGGTTTTAATACCAAGGAAAGAAACATAAATAGTTGAGACGTCACCATCAACTTTAGGTCACAACAGTTACTGTTAACCTCTGGAAAGTTGAGCTCCGCTGCCCGACCGATTAAAGGATTCCATTTGTTGAAATAGGGGTGAGGGAAAACGGCTTCTGGACTTGCAGATTTAGTTTGCAGTGTCATTCCTCATTTGACGAGCAATATAATTCTGGTAAGAAGTAGCAAGCGGTACAGGATTTTCTCGCCAATAAAAGGGTTGCAATGGTAGCCCAACTCTGCGCCTTACAATTTCTCTTCTTACTGATTGCTTTTCCTTGAAATAAGTGGCTTTTCTCAGAGGTGGACAAAACTGGTGCAGCATTTGAATTAACGTTAGCAACATACTCGTTTATTGGGATTTCTATATCTTATCTTTAAAATCAGTCCTTGTTCTTATGGAACCTCCGAATGCAATTTTAAGGCACGCCACTAATACTTTGACGAAAGCTCAAAACGTTAATAAATACAGTACTTCATCAAGTGATCTCTCAGTAACTTCACCATATGTTTTTTATTTTTTCAATCGTTCATATTTCTGTAAGTTTTAACATCAGCCTATGTTAAAAGCATCAGTTTCTTAAAATGTGGTATTTTTTTTAAACATTTTTTTCTTGTTCAATCTCGCTTTCATAACGAAGCCCAGCGAGATTTTAGGCCATTTAAGATATTACTCTGTCATGCTACATTAGAAATCTGCACATAATATGAATTATTTTTATATTTCACTGGAAAGAGACAGAGTGCTTTAACTCTAAATAAAAATACTAGTTGTTGAAAAAAACAATTTTATAAGACTTTGGTAAATTCAACTACTATAACTCATTACTTAGGTGCTGCACCACATAGATCTTATTAACACAAAAAAGTATACTAGTTTGTTGGAAAATTTTAATTAAACTAAAATGGGATGAGTTCTGATATTGGTTGTTCTTGATTCTATGTACAAATTCATTTTGGAAAATCAAAAATCAACTCTAATCATAATTTTTTACGATATGATCACTAAGAAATGAAACCATATTTTCACCGAACGGAAATAAAACCAATCATGAGATAAAAATGTTACACATAAAAATTACTTCTCACTAATATATAGGGGAGTTTACTACTTTGTAGAAATATTTCTATCAGGCTAAAATAGGGTTGTTTCCTTCAGTCAAATGTAGTACTTTTTGTCGCTGAAATTGATAGAATAAACAAAAAAAAAAAAAAAAAGAAATGGACTCAGAAAATACTTTCATTTTTCCCAACAGTTATTTTTAATTAATTTTTTTAAATGTCTGATTCTTCAAACAAGGCGTGGTCTTTATGACGTCACAAATGATGCACTATGGCTCATCTTTCTACCGCATTTCCACGTTATGATAATCAAGAAGCGAATTACAATTGCGCTCTATGCTTGATATCAACCATATCGTTGCCAATACACGTGAGTAAAGCTGCGAATTAAATATTTTGGACCGTGAAAATGGCAACACTGAATGGCATTTCATCATTTGTGATGTCGTCGGCAAGAAATGTAAACAATGAAAAATCACCGATTTAAGTAATTTTTTTTAAATATTAAACTTAAACAAATTATTTAAAAAATGGTTACATCCTATATGTTTTTAAGCATGTTATTTCAGAAAAAATACTTTAAAATTTTGGAAACGACCCCATTTGTTGAGGTGTGACATTGGTTGTTCCTTTTCCTAGGTACAGATACATTTTAAAAAACAAAACAAAACAAAAAAAAAAAAAAAAAAAACTAACCATAATTGTAATTTTATCCTTTAACCGAACGGTAATAAAAACAATCATGAAACAAAAATGTAACTCATAAAAACTACTTCTCACTAAATACAAGATAGTTATGACTTAGTATATCAGAGTTTACTTCTTTATAGGCAGATTTGTATCAAACTAAATTGGGGTCGTTTCCAATATTTTAAAAGTATTTTTTTCTGAAAGAACATGCTAAAGAACATATAGGATCTAACTTTTTTTAAATAATTTGTTTAAGTTTAATATTAAAAAAAAAAACTTAAATCGGTGATCTTTTATTGTTTACATTTCTTGCCGATGACATCACAAATGATGAAATGCCATTCTGTGTTGCCATTCAAAGAGCAAAATATTTAATTCGCATCTTTACTCACGTGTATTGGCAACGATATGGTTGATAGCAAGCGTAGAGCGCAATTTTAGTTCGCTTTTTGATTATCATAACGTGGAAACGCGGTACAAAGATGCGCAAAAAAGCATCATTTGGGACGTCATCTTGACCACGCTTTGTTTGAAAAATCGGGCATTTAAAAATTAATTAAAAAATAACTGTAGGGAAAATGAAAGAATTTTCTGGGTCCATGTCATTTTTTCTGCTTATTCTATCAATTTCAGTGGCTAAAAGTACTATTTTGACTGAAGGAAACAACCCCATTGGTGGTCGCTCTTGTTCCTAGGTATAGATTTATTTTAGAAAATCAAAAATCAACCCTAATCATAAACTTTCACGATAAGATCACTAAGAAATGAAACCATATTTTCACCGAACGGAAACAAAACCAATCATGAGATAAAAATGTTACACATAAAAATTACTTCTCACTAAGTATAGGGGAGTTATGACTATTATCTTGAGTGCCGGAAATGTGATAGAAAGCTCTTATGAGCAAAAAGAGTTTGCAAGCATCCGATTTTCATTACTAAAATAGCTCCTTTCTGCCGAAAGAAAAAGACATCAACCCTTTTAGCAGGAGAGGCTTATTTTTGTGTGTTAAAGCGTAGAAAAGACTACTCCTTCTCCATTAGCGGATTCTTGGATTCAATTGTGCGGAAGGAAAGAGAAGATAGGTATAGCTGGCGAAAGTTTGCGTTTGTTTTTGCAGCGGAAAGAAAGGCTGTCGTCGATCTGTATAATCTAAGGCCACTATATTGGGGCAGTCATTTTCTGACATTTTTTCCATAAGCAAAATATCACGCAAATCTACACCGCCAACCCTTAAACACCCTTTAAAAACGGATACTTTATCTCGTTTTTAGAACAATTTGAAGCACATTTTTAGGAACAATGTTCAGAATTTTTCTGACCAGAATATCATACTATAGTGTAGTTATGAAAAAAAAACATAAATTAATAGCTATTGAAAGAGCATATTGAAGTAATTGACCTCGTGTCCCTGTCATCGAAATATGATGTCTTAAAGTCTGCCAAATTATTAAGAAAAGTCGCCAGGTTGAGAGAGTTTCGGTGAAAAATGGGAAATGTCTGTCCAACGCTTTGCAGATAAATCTCCAGTCACATGAAGACAGTTAAATCGTGTAGTATTTTCGATTACTCGCCCAATCGGTAAATTTGATGACTTTTCTTAAATTCCACCCCTCCCCCCCCCCGGTGGACTTAAGACCTTATATGTCCATAACGTGAGGACGGGAGCAAATGATGTATTGTTTGAAAATGTTTTAATATGTTCTTTCGTTTACTACCTGATGAAACGTTTTCATTATTGCACTATTCAAGTGGTTCATTCAAGTAGTGATATGTGACTTACGTTGGTCTTTCGTTGATGTATTGAAACATATAACTTAAATTTCCTTGACATGAGATGTTTGGCACATAAGACTTTTTATCTCAAAAATAGAATATATTTATTGTGAAATTTCAATTTCAAAAATAGTGAAGCAAAAATGCCTCAGACAATTTACAGGAGAGAGTTGAGAGAAAAAAAAGATACCAGCATTTTATGTCGCAGCAACGTATTAGAATTTGTTTCTGTTTTTTTCTCTCCAGTAGATGAAAGTGTTTAGTTTTAAAGTCATATAGCATAACTTTTACGTCATATACAGAGCATCTAGTGGAAGAAACAGAAAAAACCCCCCTATTTTTATGAATCATAAGTAAGTTTAAATTCTTACGTTTTTAATGTTTTTTCCCCGTTACATTACTATAGAATACAGAAAAATATAGCTGCATAATAAACTCGAACCTGTAACGTTTGTTAACTAACTGTTAAATTGAACCTTTATACCTTTATTTAGCGTGTTTTTTGTGATTGGTTTCCCAAAACTTTCTGCAGTGGGACCGTTTATTTCTAAAGGCATTTCGCAGTCCGTTCTTGTAGCATTTCGTCCCCATTAAAAAGCGGTTTTATTCCCCGCCTTTTCTTTTCCTAAACAGCCATGGTGGCCCTTCACCTGGTTAAGCTAGAAATGGCAGGTACAGAAGATATCAATGGTTGAAAAAAATAAATAAACAAACAATATAAATTACGGAGAAGTGGAGTTTGTACTATTTCTCAAAAATTGATAGCGTTCCCTTTTGTTCTGTCTCTCTTTTTAGTTTTCAGTTTCAATTAAGCATTTACCGCGTTTTTAATTTCACTTAATTTTATTTATTAAAATTAAATGTTGTTGGCTGCAATGAATAAATGAGTTGACGATCTTAAATTTACAAAAACATTTAACATTAGTATCAGTTAGGGTAAAGAGAAAAAAATCCAATATATCAAATTTAGACCGATGATCGTAGACATGAAACTTTGAGGATGTGCACAATACTAATATTTTCAAGAGTAGTCGAGAATGAAAAATTTGACTTTATGACAGCTTGTAAGCGAATAAAATCGCGATTACTTTCACTACAGAGTGTTTTCTTTTACCCCAGAGTGTTTTCTTTTCCTCCAGAAGTTAGGGGTAGCAGGAAACATCCCATCTATTTTCCCATCGGTAGATAATCGCACTATACACAATCAGGTTAGAAGTTTAAATAGCTCTACATCAATATTACTCAATGTGTGGCCTTAAGGTCACATGTAACTCGTTTAATCCTCCAGATGTAATCTGAAATCATTCAAAAAAAAAAAAAAAACGTACACAAATTTTAACTGTAAGATTTTATATAAAATAGACTCAAAAAAGTAATTTCTATGAAAGTTTTAACTTTTAAAAAATCGAAGCGTAAACAACTAAGATGTATGAGTAAAACGACAACAACGTGTATAAAGTCCAAATTAGATATAATAAATTAAAATAGAGTTAAAAACTCTATTTTAATACTTTGCAAATAAAATATTTTAACTCTATTTTAATACTTTATTTGTACTTTATACATGTTGTTGTCGTTTTACTCATTCCATAGCACAAAGTTTTCGACTGCTTTTTTACAACTAAGGTGTAGGTTGTAATTTAAAATATTCAAACATTTTTTTTTTGTTTTTATATTTTTTTTACAAAGCTTAAATCACATACTTGTAAATTTTCATGTACTTTATGTTTGGTAAAACTGAGTTAGTAAAGTGAAGCATAAACTGAAATCCGTCCATTTCTTTCCCTTAACAATTTTAGCGAAGAATCTTCTTTTGCGGGTTGAAAAAAATATTATATTTTTTGGTGGAAAAAATGTAATAAAAACTTCCACATTGCAGGAACGAAATCTTTTCGGATAGATGATCTTGAAATACCAGAACATGTCTCTTTGTTCTCAGGACTTTGTTTCAGAAATATGTTGAAGAATTATGGTTTCATTTTTGAATTATTCATGTTGAAATATGTTTTGAGTTAAAAAAATGGAAAACGCAGGATACATTCCCCATTTCTTTAGCTGCTATGAAAGTCAGTTTCATGTTTTGAAAGGCTTTTTGGCAAATACAGAAAACGTTTGTTTTACAAGTTTGTTCTTCCCTTTTATTATGTTATGTCTACAAGAGTCCTGAATAGTTGCGGCTTGAGTAGGAAAAAAGCGACAGGAGGAAAATATGAAGTCTTAAAAGGAAAGTAATCAAAAATTCATTGTGATACTAGCTATGTCACCCGGCTTTGCACGGTCAACCTCGAAAATAAAAGTTATGCCAAGTGACGCGTGTTCAACAATCACGCTTGAACAAAACACTAAAATTTTGCGGCCGATTGCGGAAAAATAACCGAAAGGGAAACATTTTAAATCCACCGATTTCAGGAAAAGCCTCAAACGAAATCCAGAATTTTATTTCTTCATATTGGGGAAAAAAATGGCAACAGATATTTTTTCTCAATGATTTTTTCCACGCTACAAATTTTAATAAAAACACTAACTGCGTCGCCCGGCTTTGCACTCTCCACCTCGAAAATAAAGTTATGTCAAGTGATGCGTGTTCAACAATCAGGCTTGAAAAAAGAAAAAAAAAACAGTAAAATTTTGCGCAGATTTCGGAAAAATAACCAAAAAAATGAGCGTTTTAAATTCCCCTATTACAGCAGAAGCTTTTAAAGCAAAACCCAGAATTTTATTTGCTCATATTTGGGACAAAAAATGGCAACAGATCTTTTGGCTCGATGATTTTCTTCACCGCTATAAAGTTTAATAAAATTATTGTTGCGGAAAGTTAAGATGAAGTACAGAATAATAATTTGAATGGAGGAAAGCCTTCGAAAAATTGGGATTTAATGTCAAAATCTGAGTGTCATAATTAATAGTTTCTAATTGATATTTCCACTAATGATTATCTTAGGAGTATGTTAAATAGCCAAACATAAAGACGGAAGTTTACGAATCCATCGATGCCTGGTTCGATAGTCAGTTCATTGTCGTTCGGGAGAAGAAACTTGGACATAGATACATACGTACTTACCTTTGTACGTCTCCTAATGACACGCATTTTGTGACTAAGTATGATCCTTATTAAAATTGATTTGCCAACCGAAAACGTTCATGATTATGATTTTTTTTAAAAAATGTCATGGAAGATTTGTATTGAAATTGCGTACTGAACTGAAATTTTAGAGATAGTTTTTGTAGAAAATATATTGATACAAAGAAGTCCTTAACTTGCCATTGGTTTGCCTCGAAGAAGAAGCGCAGAACCTTTTTGGAGCATTTAATTGCAGAAAAACAAGCATAATGATACGTTTTAAAGATCCTACATAACCAAATTTTCAACCTTCATTTATCCGCTAGGGAGCAAAAAGAAAATTTAGACCGATATTTAATCAAAAAAAAATTTTTTTGCGAATACAATACTCCCTTTACTCTGTAAAAGGAAGTAAGGATGCTTCATCGCTCCTTAAATACACATGCTTACTTTGCTACACAAATATATTATACACTTGATTGAAAAGCTACCTTTACCCTTTAATTATTTTTTATTTTGATTGAAGAATTTATTGTTTTCTATAGGAAGCATTAAAGTGGAAAATACATGCTTTGAAAATTGTTTAGAACTTCAGTCTTGAAACGTTCCCAAAAGAATTGACAAAGGACCGTCTCGTTATCACTGTGTTACGCAATAATATTCCATTCCTAATTGAATAATTAATCATTAAATCGTACGCATGCCCACGCTACTGAAAAAAAGTTTTTTTTTCCAACATTTAAAGAGCTGCTAATTAAAACATGTGAAGCGGAAAAGGCTAATCATCAAATGCTTTAAAAATAATTTCTAAATGCTCTTCAGCTTTAACTTTTAAATTTCTAAAGCTTTGAATTATAATCTAGGAAACAGATTAATTTACGCTTCGTAATAAAGGACATTATATTAGCATTAATGAATTAATTAGCTTTTAAGGATTACGGCGGCAAAGAAAAATGTAGAAATTAGCAAAGTTTTTAGCGAATTAAAGAATAAACAAGATATCTTTTGATGTTTGTCTTTCCGTGAATTACAATTTTTAAAGGATGTTTTTAAATTAAAATGTAAAGATAATCAAATAGAACAGTTAACATTTTATAAATATCGTAAATTTTTTGGCTCAACTTAGAGGTTTGGGTGATTAGTAAAACTTCAATACATTTTTTTTTTCAAGTATAGCCTTTGAGTATTTAACTAAAACAAAAATACTTAATTAAAACGCTCAACGCATTCACACAAAAGGAGAAGCACTTAATGCATTGCAGTGAATGTAAATTTTTTTGTTACTCGCTGTTGCATTATAAAATATAATTCACAGAAAGAAACTGTGGTTAAACTTTGACAGTAACAACAAAACAATACAACTAATTCATATATAAACAATCATTATTTATTTTTTGGGAGAAATCAAATGATTTCCACTAAACATATTAACACTTCTCTTGATGACTACGAAGTTTTGCAAAAACTGATAATATTTTTTCTTCAATACTCATTGCACCTTTCTGAAACTTCATACTATTATTTAACATGACATAAATAACACATTTTGACTGCTTATTTGTTGAAAAAAACTTCTATAATTTTTTTTAATGGCATTTTTAACAAAAAACTACCCTTTGCTTAACACTTACTGTGTCTTAATATTTTCATAATTTAAAAAAAAGTTTTGGGTCTATTTCTTTGTGAGATACCAGAGAGTGATATGGCCCTCCAATTTGAAAATTATTATCTGGAAACAGGTTTTATGGGCATATGTTTGAAAATTTCCCCCGAAAACCGTGCTTTCTGCCACCTTAGTTTAATTGATCATTATTTCAAAACCACATATTTCATGTATATTAACTTTTTGATGTTTGTATCACATTAATTTGTTCTAATACCTTGTTTGCCAAGTTTCAAAGCTTTAAAGTTAATACTTTTTTCGCTAAAACTGTCGGCTTGAATAAAAAATTGAAAACGTAATTATGAGAAAACAAAGAAAGAAAAAGTAAATTTACGTTATACGCAGTGCATTTGAGTTTAGTAAATTTCTTCCAGTTTTCTCAATAACTCGTCGTTTTAAAAAACATTCGCTGATTTAGAAAGAAGAACACTAGGTCTCTCTAAAGTTCTCAAAATCGATTTTTTTCGAAAATTAGGGTGTTCCCGTACCTTAATCTTGAACAAATCGCTTTTTAATAATGTAGACATTTGGGATTGTTACACTCGTATTGGCACAACGACAATTGCCTTTATTGGCAAGGCAAACCGGTTTCACGTTGGGATTGTTATATTGGCACAATGACAATTGCCGTTATTGTTAACCCCTTCCCGCTCGCTCCCGTGTCTATGCCGTGCTGGGGTTTCGACCTTCATTTCTCGCTCCCGTGATAGCGCCGTGCTGGGGTGTGCAATATTAAAGCGACAAAATTATTAAAACCAATTCATTTATTTTGCCAGGAATACATTTTATTTCTCTCTTTATACTCTAGATGGCTGCACCAGTCCATTTTAAATGTAATTGCAAATTTTAAATGTAATTGCAGAGATGAAGAAAGGAAATTTGGTTCTAACTTACCAGATTGTGACGTTGGCCTCTGTATCTCAAGCTTTGAAATTTATCACACAAGAAAAATTTACTTATATTCACTTATATTACACAAAATATTAATAAAATTAATTTTTAATGTATAAAAGACGTATTTCTTAAATATTCGCTGCTTGCTTGGGCTTGTTTGTTGACTTTTCAAAAAATTTTATTTTTTTAAAAAATTTTAGTCTAAAAAATATTGAAAATGAAAAAAAGAATGCAGACGTTGTTCATACACTTATTTTTATATCATTTTCTTAAATAAATATATAGACACTTTTATGACCGTTTTCTTGAAATTATCCGATCGTTAAGGGGTTAAGGCAAACCAGCTTCAAGTTGGGATTGTTATATTGGCACAACGACCATTGCCGTTATTGGTAAGGCAAACCGGTTTCACGTTCTCCTATTTCCACAAATATTATAGTTTAATCGGTTTCCAGAGCACTATTTTGTAAAAGAAATATTTTATGTTAGTTATTTCATAATGTACTGAAATTATTAATATTTGAAATAAAAAACATTAAGAAAATATAAAATGTTGGAAGCTAATCCCTTTTATCCATAGGCTTGGTTTTGATACATTATCGGCACTGCTAATAACTGTCGATAAGTTCAATAACCAAACACTTGGAACGAAACGTTTGACTCAAAAGTTTGACATCACTTCTGCCTGATCACAGTACTTTTAGTAGAACTTATCTGCTTACAATTTCACTGTTGAATTGTCATGCCGCTGTCAATCACCAAATATAAAGTTAGGTTCCACGGCACACAGATTCTGGGTTAAATTTCGGTTTATTTAGTTATATCTATGTACACAACAACTATTCACATATGTACACGTTGATACCATATACGGTGCTCAGTCTTTCACGGTTTTTGTAAATCCACCTTGGGGACCCGGGCACTACTCTCCCGTTCGTAACAGTCCACCTTTACGACGGTCACAATCTCTCCCGTCAGTACAGTTCTCTTTCAGGATTACGAGCCCAAACTCTCCCGTTCCTAAAGTTCAATCCGGACCTAGCTTGGTCCCGTAGAAAAACCGGCAGCCTCCGCGACTGCAACTGTGTCGCTCTCTCTTCGGTCTCCTCCTCGTGCTCTCCGGTGGGTCCTATTTATAGGGGGTGCCGGACCTTCGGTCAACACGGAGGGCTAGGGGACTCACGTATGCAGTTTTTGGATCACGTAGCCCCTTTGCCCTGTTACGTACGCACCTTCTTGGTCACGTATGCCGTGCCGACCTAGGCCTAGCCAGACATAAGATAACATATTAGAATTCTGGTATATATTTTTTTTCAACGTAATAAATTTAACACGGCTGAATCTTAAGTTTTCGTAAACCAATCGCACCTTTTACTATAGTTCAGACTTTTCTTAAGGTCAATATAATAGTTGCCATATTACTGGAAAAATAAAAAGCGTGAGTAATTTTGGGTATCACCTTTTCCTACTCACAGTACTTTTAGTACAATTTATCTGCTTGTAATTTCATTCTCAGATTGTCATGCTGTTGTCAATCACCAATTGTAAGATAATATACAGGAATCTGATGTAAAACTACTTTTTCAAACTAATAAATTTCAGAAAATATTTAACCTCACTTCATCTTAAACTGTTGTTAACCAATCGCTCCTTATACTATAGTTCAGACTTTTCTTAAAGTTAATACTATAGTCGCTGGATGACAGAAAAAAAAAGAGTGATTAATTTTGGCATCACCTGCCAATAATTCACAGTAATATTAGCAGAATTTGTCTGCTTGTTTTTCACTGTTGTATTCTAATGCTGTTGTCGATCATCAAGAGTAAGAAAACACAGCTTTCTGGGTTTAACCCTAATTTTTTTTTAAAATAAATTTAAGAAAATATTTAGCCTCACTTATTCTTAATTTTTTGTAAACCAACCGCTCCTTTTACTATAGTTCAGAATTCTCTTAAGGTTAATGCTATGGTCACTGCGTTAGAGAAAAGCAAAAAATGTGCGTAATTTAGACAAAATGCGATTTGTAAAAACGACAAAGTTGCATAAAAAAAATTTGCAAAATGTTCGCAAAAAACAGGCATACATCGTAGAGAGAGGTACGCTTAGCAATCCTTTATAAGGTGTTAAACTACTAAAAAAAAAACTGCCAATATTAATTACCCAAGCTTATACACATGAAAGGACTCTTGTGACCTACTCTTCTCTCAGGAGACAAATATGGATTTCGCTTTTAATTCAGGTACAAATAATTTGAGAAAGGTACATTTGCGACTTAAATAGCTAAAAAAGGGCAACTTCTGACTACATAGTAACAACTTTAACATAATTGGTTTTCTTAGATCATAATAAGGAAACTTATTTGCTAATTGCTCCACAATACATATACTAAGCAGCGTTCTTTTCTATCAGTCATTAAATATATTTAAAGGTTTCAGCTATATTTATCTGCAAAAAAATTCTGTGTTATTTTTCAAAATAAATGTGAGTGTTTTTACTCCAGTTGATCTTATACGTTAGACATGACATCCCGTGGGAAAGAAAGAAGTGCTATTACTCTCTTGTCATTCTACGTGAAGTATTGGGCAGTCATCTCTTAGCTGCTGGGATAAATGCGCATGGAAGATTCTTCTATTTCCGCTTTTCCTTTCCCAGATAAAACCTAATTGTTTTCATCTTGGTTCTTAGCTTGAAAAGGAAATGTTCAACCTTAAGATATACGGAGCAAAACGTTCAGCCCATTGTCCATCCAAATAAAAAGAGGTATGGGAAATACAGAAGAATGAAGTGTTTTCAAATGGTAGTAATCAGTAAAACTTTTCAATTGTAACTAGTACTAATAAATAACAATAATAAAAACTATGCGTACATAGCGGCCAAACGTTGCCGATGAGTTGTGTATCGAGGATGACGTAATAAAAATGTGTCCATAAAAACTGCATGCAAAAAATAAATCAAAAAATTACAAAATGTTATCAGATATTCTTATTTTTGAAGAAAATAGTAAGTTGATTATCTTTCCAATTTTACCAAGATGAACCTATCGTTTAATTAAAATACAAAATGTAACCACAAATAATCTATTTGAACTACATAATATTTATTCTTGACAAGATAAGCACTCAATTTACTCATAAGTGACACACTTTTAAAATAATCAGTTTAAAATTAGGATGAGTTTCGTGGATTCTAACGTTCGTTGTATATCAACATAAACTCTCGTAACGTTTCTACTTCAGCTATCACTATCTACTTTCATATCTTTTTACATTCTAATGATTTCAGCACTTGGTACATAACAGCGTATAAATATATCGGGGGGCACGGCAGGGCCCCCGCCACACACACACACACACACACACACACACATATATATATATATATATATATATATATATATATATATATATATATATATATATACTGCTGATCTCCATCAAATAATTCGTTCACATTAGTTCCCTACAATCAACTTTGAATCTTGACCAAACTCAATATTCTTAAGACTTGTTGCATAACAATACATAATTATGCTCTCCAATCTTTCAGTTTGATGCTCTGATGAGTTATTATTGTTTCAGCACTCGACACATAAAAACGCAGCATCTCTCGCGAACAGAAGAATCCCTTCCTTTTTCACCGCAACATTTTTTTTTTTTTTCATTTTGATGATTTCTAAAGATTTAAGCGCTCGTCTCATCAGTTTATCTATTTCAGGAATCAGTTTTGCAATCTAAAGATGATTCAAAATAATAAGATTCGTTGCATAACAACGTATTATCAGTTTCACTGAACAATTCCTTCACATCTGATCCAAACTTTCAGTTTAACCGCCTGATGAGTTGTAATCATTTTAGCACTACATACCTAAAAGCAGTGGCGTAGCTAGGGAGGGGTGGAGGGGGCGGTCCGCCCCGGGCGGCACTTTTCGAGGGGCGGCAATTTCATATTTTTGATGCGAAAAAATTTAACTCATTTTCCCAATAAGTAAATCATGCTTTTGATCTTTTTTTGGAGTCAAAAGAAAACTTTCAACTTCAACAAGTCTTTCAATTCTAAGGTTGGGGTACGAATATGATAATAAAATTACTCTAATACAAAACATGTGCTGCTCTTGTGGACATCTCAGCATTATACTGTTTGTTTTTTTCTCTTCCTTCGTCTAAAGCTACAGACGGGCGGTGTCACATTTTTTGGGAAGAGCAACCGGAAAAGCCATCCTATCCCTGAACGTCACCAAACAGCCCAAAAGTGCAGGTTTAGGCCTTGAATCTCGAAACATTTCCAACCCATTTCCAAAGCCCACGCCCACCCTATCCCTTTACATCTCATCTTTTAGCCTAATATTGAGTTTTCAAAATTTCAATACCAACAAATTCCAGAGGGTGGTCAAGCCCTGACCCTTCCTTTAACGTAGTTAAAGACAGTCCAATATGTGTATTAAGGACATCAACTTCGAACTTGAAAATCCCCATCGCATCCAATATCTCCAAAAATAGCTTAACGTTGGATTTTTTAAACTTAAATTTCAGAAAAATTCTTAGATCCCAAATGTGCACGAACCTAACATCATCACAGGCTCCAAATTTCGTTTTTAGAAATTTCAAGGACCGCAAAGCCTTCTTTTTTCAGTGATAAAGAACTTAAAATGAGCAACAGTTACAAAAAAGATTTCGGGTAGGAAACCCCCCTCCGAACTCTCTTTCATGACGTTGTCCGTCAAACAACGGCTAAAGTCGCGTTTTTAGGACTTAATTTTCAAAAAAAATCCAAAGGAGACGGGAAAACAACGACGGATCCAGAAATATTTCAAGGAGTGGGCGGTTTTTTTTACTCACACCTTGCTACGTATCTGATTTATACATGCTTAGGAGAGGGGGAGGCCACCACAGCCTTTTTATCTGAAGCAAAATAAAGTTTAAAAAAATAGTGTAGGAGGTTCCTGATCATATTCCTTTCTTTTTCGATTGAAAGAGGTATTCCAAAATTGTGTTTTTGAAACTTCAATTTCGTATAATTTCGTTGGGATGTTTTGAAACCCTCTCCTCCTAGCATAAAACTAGTATAAGAATACCTAGCATAAAATTGGTATTAGTATAAAAATAAAGGTAGTATAAAATTGAATTTTATAGACTTCGGTTTCGAAAAATTACGAGAGGAAAGTCACGGAACCCATTCTTTCCCCTAGAACAACCTGAGCTGCCTACAATCGCGTTTTTAAGACTTAAATTTTGCTACGTGGCCAGGAGAAGTCCCCATCCCATATTATCGCTAAAGATAGTCTAAAACTGCCTTTTTGAAACTTCAATGGCGAAAAGTTTCCGGGAGGAAGATTCAAACCTCCTCCCTTTCCTTAAAGTCATTAAAAACGACTTGCACTAGAGTTTCAGGACTTCAATTCGGAAAAATTATCGGTGCAAGGTCCCTCAAGGGAGCGGCGATCCCCTCCCCCTCGCCCCTCCTTTGCAGGAAAAACATCTGACTTCCCAAAATTTTTGTGGAAACTTATGCCGTCAAGGATAGCCTACAATTGCGTTTTTGAAAATTCGGCATCGGAAAATTTCTCGAAAGCTCGCGTAGGTTCCCTATTCTCTTTAACGTCATCACAGATATACTAAAAATAATTTCAAGTTTGAAAATGTTTCGGAAAGAAAATCCAGTCTTTGGTTTTAGTTAGAGGAGGCCCTTACACCACTATATACATTCTACATTTACGTGCTTTTCAGTTTAGTTGAAAAGCTTTCCGGACAGCGCAGCTGAACCTCTCCCAATATCTTCACGTATCCAATGATAGCCAAAAATTGCTTTTGTAAGACTTAAATTTCGGAAAATTTCCTTGCGAACTCCCAATCCCCTCAACGTCACCAAAGAAAACATAAAATTGATTGTAATTTTGAAAAAAAAAAAAAAAAAATGAAAAAATCAGGAAGGAGCTCAAAGCTTCTTTTCTATAAACCATTACAAAAATTGCCTAAAATTCCGAATTTCGACTTAACTTTTGGAATTTTTCGGTGGAGCTCTGAATTAATTTTTTTTTTCTTCTGCAAGAAAAATAAGAATTTTTTTCTTTATTAAAATCTTATTAAAACACTTTTGACTCTTTAATGTATTAACTATTTCCCATCAAAAGGGCGACAAGTTGAGGAACCGCCCCGGGCGGCAGAAAGGTAGCTACGCCACTGCCTAAAAGCACAATCTCGTAATCTTCATAAAACAGTCCGTTCAGTTCTATTACAATTTCCAATTTTGCATGAGGAAGAGATTAAAAAAAATGTTACAAAACACAGCATTATGATAATCTCCACTTCTCAATTCACTAAAATCTAACGATTTCAGTACTTTCAGCATAATAAAGTATTCTCATTGTATTCACTAAACAATTAATTGATTTCTGTTCCAAGCTTTTAGTTTACAATCGTAAAGACTTCAGAAGAGAGACACTCGTCGAGGAGTAATGCATACTCAAGATGTGTACGGAACTTCGTTTCCAATTCTAATTACACTTAAAGTTTTATAATTAACTAGCTGCTTTATCCGGTCCTCCTTGAAAATAAAAATAGGGTCAAGTGACGGGTATATTAAACAATCAGGCTTAAATAAATAATAATAATAAAACATCATGCAAAATTTCCATTCAAAAGAATGACGACGAATATTAAAATATTTTTAAGAAATTAAGTCGAGAAAGAAGGATTCAAAAAGCATAACCACGGAAACACGAAATAAAATAAGTTTGAGGGATTAAAATGCGAAACAAAATGGTCGACAATTTGAATGGAAACGCGACCTTTTGAACTTGATTTTAAAAGTCTTTTGACTTTTCTTCCTTTTTGAGATAGAAGCTTAGTTTTTCGACCATAGTTCGAATAAGACTGGAATAAAAAAAATCAGCTCTTTCCAATGGTTATCAAAAAGAAAACTGTGGGTAAAGTCCTTCACATTTAATTGATCAACTTAATGAAGAAAGTAATACCTAAATTTCAACTAAGCCTAAAACAATTCGAGCTAAAAGTGCAAATATCTCCCGCCGTAATTAAGTTAGAGCGTTGATAGAAATTGCGTTAAAATGTGAGAAATTCTACTTTTTCCAAATATATATAATTTTAATACGTGCAAGTAGTTTTTCACCCCCCATTTTCGAGAATTTACGTGAAAATTGGGCCTAAATTGGAATAAAAAAAGAACTATTTGTCGAACTTTTTTCGAACCGGTCTGCAAACCTTTTCAGGACTTAAAGGAACAAACTGAAAATTTCAGCGAAATCGGCCGGGTAGTTCTCGAGTTATACGAGTTGAAACACGCAGACGCATTTTGGAGACTTCATTTTGTACCATGTAGAGATAAAATTTAATGTTTTTACGACTTGTGAACAAAGCATTTTTTTTTTGTTTTGTTTTTTGGCGTAGAGCAAATTGTTTACTGTGAAACAACAAATGTGTCATTGATTTCAAATACAGTAGTTTAAATAGTAGTTTGATCCCATTAGACCCTTTAGCGCGTCCCATTATACCACAGAATGTACGAGTCGGGGTGCAGTGGGACAAAATGTATTTTATGAAAACAAGCCAAATTATTGTTGCAAAAAAAGCTCTAATTTAAAGTTTGTATCCCTGAATAGAGACATGTTAGTACTATCTGTAAAAATGAATTTAAAGAACAAGATAGGATTCAGCGCTTTTATTGCGTAAACTGCGTAACAAGTTCCGTTAGTCTCCAGTTTCCCCTAGTCATAGCAAAACAATTAAGCAAATGCTTTTCTATGCAATATCATTATACATCAGTTAAACATAAACATCTTTTAAAAAAATACAAAATTAAAGTCATTGTTTCATTTTACTGAGTTAAATAAATGTTGTAAAATTTAAAGTTGACTTTTTCTTACTTTTTTCACTTAAATATGCCCATTTAAAACAAATAAGTTTGCGTTTTAGAAAATAATAAGCATTTATTTATATTTGAAAATTATATGTGAATTTCAACATTTTTTTTCAACAAATTATTTTTGTCATCTGACATAGTTTATTCATGTATGTATCAAGTGATTTGTTTTCGGGTTATGAATCGACACACACCTTGTTTTTAAGTACCTAAATTTTCTATTTGAACATGTACATAAATACTTGTACATATACATTACCTTAATTTTTAATAAAACTAATCGACTTTTAATGCAAGAAACTATAACGAATATTTGAATGAGTAATAAATTCATCTGCATTAAAGAAAGGAATTAAGTAAAAAGCAAAAAATAAATAAATAAATAAATAAATAAATAAATAAACCACTATTTTCAAAATTATTTAAAATGATGATTACACATCACGAATGTATACATGCAGTTAATGATACGAATAGATTTAAAAATAAGATTTTTATATGACAGAAACTAAAAATAACTACGAATACTAATAACCAACATCACAAATAAATCCCCTTAAAAAATAATACCTAACTCTTACAATACACATTCAATAAAATTGTGCTTAAAAAACCCTAAGCCAATCGTGTATAGAGACAAGATAAATTAATTCTTGGCTATTTAATATCCACTCAATGGGCCATTTAATCTTCCGGTGTTTCAATTGAAGTGGGAAGAAAGTTTCTGCTGCATTTTTTATCGATACCATCTATCAAAGTAATAAATATCCCTATCCTCCCAACACAGGTACACAATCACTTTTGTTTTTTCCCCAATTTTCCATTTTTTGCCGATCTACTTTTCTTTGCGCCCACCATTTGTCAGAAAAGCAATTGCAGTCAAGTTGATCTCAATATGCCATTTCGCCCTTCTAAGTAATTAAACGGGATGCATAGAAGGGAAGTTACTATGTATTTAAAATTTGTGTTACTGTGTATTTTAACTGTGCAATGTTAGCCTGAAATCAGTTATAAAAGAAAGGAGCAATTTCTTTGTTAATTCAAGGATCTGATAAATTTGATTAATTCTCGAAATGAAATTTGTTGTTTAAAATGTCCTATAAATGTCCTTATATGATCCAAATAAAAAAAGTAAGTATGAAAATATTGAAAACAATTACTTTTTAAGACAATAATAATACAAAAAAAGAGGCTTAACCAATCATTTAAAACTGTATATATGGGCTTTGAAGTGATCATTGTTACGCAAGGATTTTGAAAGTCTGATTGGCAAAAGTTTTGTGTGACGGAAGTGACACAAATTTAATACGTTTTTTTAAAATAAATGTAACACACAAAAAAATAATTATTATAAAATCAAAACGCTTCCGTTTTTTATTTGCAGCCAAAGAGAATGAAAAATATTAGTAATTATAAAGTTAGTTATGTTAATACACTGAACAAATTAATTTCAAAGTGAACTTAAACAGGCCTATTTATTTGGGGATTAACACTTTTCCAAATAATGCAGGTTTCTTTGATTCCAGTCACATCATCAATTTAAAAGTGGGATCTCCATTAATTAAATTCAGCCTTGAAATTAGTGTGTTCACTTTTATTAACAAAGTTAACTTTATAATTACTATTATTTTCCCGGTTGTGGCGACAATTTAAATGCATATTTCAAGTACTGCTTAGTGTTCTCGATGTATATAATCTATTTTCTTCATTTAAATATACAAATTCGTTGTGAATATGTTCAAGTCAGGCGTAGGAAAAACAAGAGCTTGTGGAGAGACAGAACGTCTGGGTGAAGTAACCGTTCAGAATGTGAAAAAAAGACAATTTAAAAGTTTCACTTTTACCGCGTGTCTTTACGACACACGATCTTAAACTTTTTAGCGGATTCCATGCACAATAATTTTAAACAATCCAATTTAATTGTACCCTGCTAAAAATAGTTACCTATAGTAAAATATAGATCACACCATGGAAAGTTAAGTGACTACTCAAATTTTGTCGAAAACGTATTAGCAATTGACTTAACATCTATACATAAATTCCATGTTCTTTCTCACCACAAAACTTCACAGTTAGCTTGCTTAACTAGTACATAAAGACGTAAAAACAATATTATCAACAGTGACACATCATTAAAATTTTTAGAAGGAAACATTCGAACTTTTAGTATGCATTATTAATTTAGACAGTAAACACTGACCAGTAAACATCAGATCATAATTAATTTTTGCGTATTGTACTATTTGAGACCAAAGCGCTTAAAACTAAATTGCGCAAACCCTTGACTTTCTCCAAAGCTGTTTTTTCTTTTTTGCTGAGTTGTTGCAGTTCTCTTTCCGGGATGCTCTCAGAGATTCAGCTAGTTTTTTGTGCTTTCAAACAGCTGTACAGGCGTCATAACTATGACGATAACACGATGAAAAATGTTTTATAATCTTACATTTTCTTCTCCAGCAGATCTACGAATGCGAATTAACTGGGTCAACATAATTTAACTTGTTACGTGGAAAGTTAACACATTAAAAATGTTAAAAAACATTTATTTAAGAATTTTACATTTGCAGCTATTTTTGATGTGCTCCCTGACTGTTTCCTTTTGTCCCATAAATACCATACTCAGTAAATGGAAACAGCAAAGTTTTTAATTCTGCAAATTTAATATTTATGCAAATTTAATATTTCTTTTGTTCGTTTTTCACATAAATTCAACGCAAAACTACAATGTTTGTACACTTTTTTTTATAATTAATTTCATAGTACATTTAAAGGATTCAGCGGAACGCATGTGACCTATGGACTACAAATAGAGTTGTGTTGGGGAAGAACTTTTCAAGCCTGCGTAAACCTTTCTTGGAAACAAAGGAGGTGTTTCCTTGTACCCCCTCCTCCGCCCCATTCCAGCCTCTGGAGTGAAAGGAAACACGCTCGGGTAGAAAAGGGTGCGACTATTTGCTATCGAAGAGTCATAGTGTGAGTATTTCTTTTGTGTGTATATTACATTAATTCAGCGCAAAACTACAATGTTTGTACACTTTTTCTTTTTAAATGATTTCAGAATACATTTAAAAGATTCGGCGGAACGCATGTGACCTATGATAGAGTTGTGTTGGGGAAGAACTTTTCAAGCCTGCATAAACCTTTCTTGGAAACAAAGGAGGCGTTTCCTTGTACCCCCTCCTCCGCCCCATTCCAGCCTCTGGAGTGAAAGGAAACACGCTCGGGTAGAAAAGGGTGCGACTATTTGCTATCGAAGAGTCATAGTGTGAGTATTTCTTTTGTGTGTATATTACATTAATTCAGCGCAAAACTACAATGTTTGTACACTTTTTCTTTTTAAATGATTTCAGAATACATTTAAAAGATTCAGCGGAACGCATGTGACCTATGGACCACAAATAGAGTTGTGTTGGAGAAGAACTCTTTAAGCCTGCGTAAACCTTTTTTGGAAACAAAAGAGGCGTTTCCTTGTACCCCCTCCTCCGCCCCATTCCAGCCTCTGGAGTGAAAGGAAACACACTCGGGTTGGAAAGGGTGCGACTATTTGCTATCGAAGAGTCATAGCGTGAGTATTTCTTTTGTGTGTATATTACATAAATTCAGCGCAAAACTACAATGTTTGTACACTTTTTCTTTTTAAATGATTTCAGAATACATTTAAAAGATTCAGCGGAATTCATGTGACCTATGGACCACAAATAGAATTGTGTTGGGGATGAACTTTTCAATCCTGCATAAACCTTACTTGGAAACAAAGGAGGTGTTTCCCTGTACCCCCCTCCACCGCCCCATTCCAGCCTCTGGAGTGAAAGGAAACACGCTCGGGTAGAAAAGGGTGCGACTATTTTGCTATCGAAGAGTAACAGGGTAAAATTTTGCGTACCTAGTTCCTATCAGAAAGTGAAGTCTAGGACACAATGCACAAATCTTTATATCGTAATTCATCCAAAAGAAAGGTAAGGATCTAAACTCCTAACATTCAAATCCTAACACCCTTTACTCTAACTTTCCCTACATAAGTTTTCTTTCTGTAAATTCAAACTGGATTGCGTAGAGGTTCTTTACTATTTGCAGACGTAGCACATTCTTTTGCAGATACTGGCAACCCTTTTTTTTTCATGCGACTACTTTCACTAGCTCAGTCGCGTAGCTAGGGTGGAGCGGAGGGGGCGGTCAGCCCCGGGCGGTACTTTTTGAGGAGCGGCAATTTCATGCTTTTAATACGAAAAAATTCAACGCATTTTCCTCAGCAAGGAAATCATGCTTTTGATATGTTATTGGAGACGAAAAAAAAACTGAATTGTAAGGTTTTGGTACGATTATGATGATAAAAATATTCCAATACAAAACATGTGTTTTTCTTGTTTATATCTTAGCACTATTTGTTTTTTCTATATCCTTCGCCTGAGGCGAGATTGAGAGAGGTGGTAGTGTAAAGTGAAGGGACCAAGTTCTTTTTTTATTGTTAAGGTTAATTATTGCAGAGGAAACAATAAATTTCATAACCTATATGATATAGATATGAATGTAGCTACCACTCGATTAAGAAAGTTCCTTGGAAACCACTTTATTTTGAAAAAAAAAAAAAAAACCACTATACTATTTTTAGAAAGTGACAAAAAGAGTAAGAGGAGAGAGGTCTCAAATGGTGGGTGATTTCTTGCTCATTTGCAGGATAGCAACTGTTTTAACAATTGCTTTGATTGGTCATTGCTAACGAAATTTTCAATAAGATAAAATTCATTCTATGTTCATTTTATAAAAGCACTTATTCACAATTCAAATAATCAATGCTTGTATTACTGCTTTATATTAGCAAATTCCTTTGAATAATGAGTTTCACGTTTAGTCAATCATTTTAATGAAAGGTTTTTAATCGGGAAAATGATGTCCAGGCAAAGCATTTCAACAAAGTAATTTGCATCAAAAGTAATGACTTTTGATGCACAACCTTTTTATTCTCATAAATTACAGTATGGCTAACCGAATGTAAAGGGCCTCATTATCGTATCGTCCTCTATCAGTGTAAAAGAGAATCATCCAAATTTAATAATATAGCAGAGGGGAGGAGGTAAGTCTTACTCGGGTACACAGGGTGGCCATTTCTGAGTTTATCAACATTAAGTGATTCGGTCAAGCATGGATCCAAAAGGATATTATCTCCCTTTGAGAAACAAATACTAGATCCTACATTTGCGTTTCGAAAATTTTATATTATGAAACTTTCGTAGACCTTTACGTTCCTTCCTACTGCCACAAATCTTGAAATGCATTTTCAGAAGTTTAATTACCAACCTTATCTCCCTTAACTTGGCCAAACATAGCCTAAAACAGCGCTTGTGGAGCAACATTTTCAACCTCCCCCGTACCCGTTTTCGCTGTTTAACGATGACAAAGATAGCTCTAAAATGTATTTTTTGGCCGAAGAATGCTGCCCCACCGAAAAGAGCTTAAAATTGCTTAAAATGGCGTTGTTAAACACTCAATAAATGTAAAATTTTTTGGGAAGATACACCGAACCTTCCCATCTCTTAACGTCGCCAAACATCCCAAAAGTGCAGTTTTAGACTTTCAGTCTCGAAACATTTCCAAGGGATAACGCCTACTCCATTCCTTCACATCTCATCTTTTAGCCTAATATTGATTTTTTAAAACTTCAATACGAAACAATTCCTGTGGGCAGTCAAACCCAGTCCCTTCTTGTAACGTGATTAAAGATAGTCTAAAATATGTATTTTGGACTTCAACTTCGAACTTTAATCCCCATCTGATCCAATGTCCCCAACAATAGCTCAAAAAAAGTTGAGTTATTGAAACTTCCAATTTCAGGAAAAAAAAAAAAAACTAAGGAAGGGACCCCAAATGTCCACGAAATCACCGAACGTCATCACAGTAGGCTCCAAAATTTGGCTTTAGAAATTTCTGAAGAATGCCCGCAAAGCCTTTTTTTCCTCCATAATAACGAGCTTAAAATAAACAACAGTTTCGAAAAAGATTTCGGGTTCGGGTGGGATCTCTCATAACGTTGTCCGTCAAACAACGGCTAAAGTTGCGCTTTTAGGACATCATTTTCAAAAAATTTCCTGGAGAGACGGGAGAGCCATCTGATTCCCCAACATTTCTGGAAACATTTGACCAATAGCATACGCTACCAAATATAGCCTACAATTGTGATTTTTAAATTCCGGCAACGGAAAGTTTCTGGAGAGCTCCCGCGCGTTCCCTATGATTTTTGACGCCATCAAAGATAGCCTAAAACTAAAATTGATTTAAGTTTGAAAATATTTCGGGAAGAAAATTCAGTCTTTGTTGGAGTTAGACACCCTAACAGCACTAGATACAGCCTACATATATGTGTTTCTCAGTTTAGTTGAAGAACTCTCCAGACAGTGCCCCGAACCTTCCTTAATCTTTTTCATGTATCGAAAGATAACCTAACTAGCTTTTTTAACAATTCAATTTCGGGAAAATTCATTGAGAAGAAGTCCCGCCCTCCTAACGCCACCATATACAAAGCATAAAACTGATTTTAATATTGAAAGAAACAAAAAACAATCTGGAGGGAGCCTCTTTTCTATTAGCGTTACTAAAAATTGCCTAAAGTTCCAAATTTAGACTTAACGTTTGGATATTTTAGGTGGGGCTCTAAATTCCTTTTTGTCTTCTGCAAGAAAAATATGAAGGGAAAAAAGTTTCTTTTCTTCTTAACTAAAATCTTATTATTGCTTTAAATAATTTTTCTTTCTTTACAATACTAGCTAGTTCCCATCAAAAGGGTAGAAAATTGAGGAACTACCCCTAGCGGCAAAAAAGTGTAGCTACGCCACTGCATTAGCTTTTCTCCAGATGGAATTATTCGAACTGTTGTCTGTTTTCACCCCGAGTTCTTAAACCAAGCTGCTGGATCTATGATTTTTCCGAACCGGGGAAAAGCTTGAAACTGCAGCTTGTCCATCTTTCTTAACGTTTTATATCTAGTTGCAACGAAAAGAACTTAAATAGGAAGAATTTGCTGATCTCAGAAATTGCCGCCTGGACAAGGGTCTCTGCTTGCTCCCCTCGATCCGGCACTGAAGCGAAATAGGTATTTAAGACAGTGCCGGATCTAGGCGAGTGTAAACCGCTGAAGAAAATTCACCTTTTTTTATGCGCTTGCTTTTTTTTTTTCTTTAAAGAAAGTTGATATTAAAGATTGATAGAAGATAGGTTACGGTGAAAGTTACAAGGTTTGTCCCGGCTCAGAAAAAAATCGAAGATCCGGTATATATATAGTGGTAACAGAAATCACAAAATTGTACAAAATGGTTGTTGACAATTTTGTCCATCTTGCAGAGACAATAACTTTAATCGGGTGACATTCCGAAAACCAAGGCTTTAACGTACAAGTAATTTGTTAGTTGAATAAGTACTAAAGTCCTCTGGGAAATGAATATACTGTAAATTCTGTAAAGATTAATATCTTTGTAAGTTTAACACCTGTCTAAGTTAATCGCTTCAGTAATGTATATAGTTATCCCTAGATCATACATATCAACCACTATAAGTTGACCATTAAATTTTCAAAGCGAAAGTGATTTCACCACGCAATAAAATAATTTGTTTCTTGATAAATCATTAGAAAGTCAATGTCGAGTATTTTTTAACAATATTCTGTAAAAATCTTTGTTTCTTTAGATTTTTTTCAGTTATATTTTCCAAACTACTCCACTTTGTTTCGTCCAGAAAATGGACTATTTGTAATCTAAAACACATTTTCTTTAGTTTGTGTCCTAAAACCGTCAATTTATTCAAAATGTTTTTAAGTTTAACAACGTAAATACTGTCAAAACAGAAGTGAAATTTGATGAGGCAAAAACTACGCAACCAGCAAATGACAACTAATTATCTCTTTTTTCCATTCTACAGATGTTGCATAGAATAAATAACTAATGTCATAGAAACTAAGCAATGAATTTATCTCAGTAAAACATTCAATTTCTTGTCTTATTTTAGGACATTTAAATACTTACGAAAACATAAGCATTTCATTAAATAGTTCCAACAATAAAATGCCACAGAATATTTATTTACTCAAAACTGTCACATTTTTCTTTTGATTTCTTTTTCTGTCAAGAATTTAATTACTTCTAGCTAAGCTGGTACAGAAACCATGCATTTCAGAACTAAAATGTCCCCAGCTAATTTAATATTTAGCGTAATTTAAAACGGAATTTAATGCATTTCTGAGTCCTTTCGAAATAAAAGCTGACTAAAACGATACTAGATTTGAAATTTAAATTAGATTCCACGAGGGAAGCGTGTAATTTGAAGGAAATTTAATTCCTACTACTTTTGAAAGAGGATTTCGTCAGATTTGTTTCTGGAAAGCTTCATATTTCTCATTTGAAAACGCGTTGTGGCATCATAACTGCCGAATGATTTATGCTCAATAAATTGGAAGGTTTTATTGAAATATAATTCATCACGCAGTTATGGAATTTGTAAATTCCATGCCCACCATTCAAGACATTAAATTCAGTAAATTTACATAAAATATTTATGCCTTAATTGTATGTGAGTAATTTTCAATTCGTTATGGAATAAATTTGCTGGTATATTTTTTGTGACTTATTATAAAAAAAAAAAACGCGTAGTACAACTTCGTTTATCCGTACTAACGGGGACCAAAATATATCCGGATAAACGAAAATCCTGATAATCCGTCTAATGTGGGTACTCAGCGAAACAAATCCTTTTGCTGTTGTTGCTTATTCTCAAGTGGAATTCTGACGTATGTTAGATTAGCTCCAGAAGGCTGTTTAAATCTAAAATGTCAATTAAAATGCAGGGATCGAAGGTTCAGACTGCCTTAGAAAGTTGGATGCAGCTCAAAAAGAAAATAATTTATTGTAGTGATACTGGTTAACCTCGTTCATCACGGAAAATTGCCAAATGGCCAGCTATTTAGAAGAATAAGTCTAGTACAGATCAGTAAAAAATTAGCCAGTAGGAGTACGAAGCGAGTCTTTTGTTCTTGTCCAAGTATTTCTCCTTCAAATTTGGTAAATTGACATGCCTGTAACAATGCTTCTGTTCTGCCAATATAAACCGGATGTTATTGATACTATCTTCTCGGTAGTAGCATAAATGACTTCATCTGAGGCTGGGGCTGATTGGCGCCTTTTACTATAGCGGAGATCATTTAAATACATTTTCCGGCAGGTAAAGCGGAGTAGACAAAAGTATGTCTTGAGTTTATAAATCACATAATACCCTAATACGAGCTCCTCATTCTTATATTTTAGTAAAAAAATAAAAAGCATTATTGGATTCCAAAAAAAGAAAAAGCTTTAAACACATTTAGGTAAAACTATTTGACAAAATGTACTCCCAAGGCAATGTCTCCGTTCCTGAATTCCAAATTCTACGCAGGAAAATATTTCTACATCTATACACTAAACACGTATAAAGTTTTTTCCTCCTACAACCATATGGATTTCCAGCATACAAAAAGGCTCCGGCCAGAAACATATCCAGAGAAATCTTACAGAAAAGTTTTTGGCATTGAAATATTTCAAACCGGACATAAATCTATTCCGCGAAACGTAGTTTCTATCTCTGGAGTAAAGTAATACCGGCCATAGAAAAATAAATGTAGGCGTAAGAGGAAATATATTTCTTTCACTTCATTGAATGTTATTGACGTGAGTTGCGCTTATGTTAAAGTTATCTGTATGAAACTGAAGCATTGCGAAAAATGCAAAGCGTTGATGTGCGTTTTTAGAGAAATAAGTAAAATATACTCAGTTATGTTATAGATATCACTTGTTTCCAAAGTTCAAAGTATGCATTTTGATTTATAAACTGGCAGTCACTTTTACAAAATTTTAGATTTTCAAGCTGGGGGTGACATTTTTTAATACATAAGCGTGTAATGAATCAAGTTAATGCTTTAATTTTTCTTTATTTGGTTATGCAGCCTACGACTGCGTCGGGAAAATAATAATTTGAACGATTACTTAATTACTTTTGTAAAAATAGTACACACTACAAAAAGTAATAATAATGAGAAAACAAAATACTGATTCTAATATATTATAATAGTACCGAAGACTGCTTTCGGCTCGTTTCGCTTGCCAACCCCCGTTCGCCACCAGCGGTACCTAATTTTTCCTTACGGAGGGTGACAATCGATAATTTTATTGCTTTTCATTGTATAAGCACATCCCTGAATGTTTCTAGAACATTCTCAGGACTGGATATATGTTCCCTTATTTACGATCCTTTAAGGTTTAGAGGGCTGAGACAGGGCGGGGTCGCTTCCCTTGGATGTTCTGTACCCAACGGTATGCAGTGTGGACCTATTTCACATAGTCAGTCCGGAGGATATAAGGTTTCAGGTACACAGACAAACGTGGACAGGTTTTAATAGTGGAGATGTCTGGACTGACGAAAAGAGATGTAACTGAAAGAAATATTTCTTTCAGTTTTTTCCTCAAACTAATCAATGACTGATTTTGAAAATGAAATAAAAATGTTTCAGCATTTGTACAATTTTTTTTCGGATCTAAATTAAGATGATTGTATTTACTATTCAGCCGTACAAATAACGTCAAAATGAAGTTTTTAAAAATAAGTAGCAATATTAGCACAGTGAAGCTCTTTTTTTGAAGCGTAAATGATTAACTCTCGTCCCTCTATTATCAGAATATAAAGTCTTCAAGTCGGGAGACATTAGTCACCAAAAGTAACGAGAAAAGGAAGGTTCTGTAAACAACCGAATGTCGATATCTTTGAATGTTTAAAAAGCTACTACGGTTGTTTGAGCGTCTATTTTTCGCTAAATTTGGCAACTTTTTGGATAATGTTGCTAAATTTTAAAACATTGTATTTCGTTATTGGGAGGACAAGGACTTATGATTTGGGCTTTAAGAAACATATTTCCCTATACCCTATCAATTGCCAAAAAAAAAAAAAAAAAAATAGTATACGTTAGTGCAGAAAATTTATTATTTCACTAACGAATGGTTTTCTGGTTAGTGCAAAGCCTAAATTTACCTTCATTATCGCTTCATTTTTCATTGTGTTGCTATCTCAAACGTTATAAAAGACTTCAAGGAAGAAAAGGCTAGTCTACGCAGTAAAAGAACATCCAAGCATACGATATTTTTCCGAAAATCATAATATTGTTGAAATACTTCCATTTGTCACATAACAATAAAAATATTTTTATTGATATGTGTAGTAATTCAGAAACAAAGCAAAAAAAAAAAAAAAAAAACGGGGGGGGGGGGGGGAGAGATTATGAGAGAATTTTACTGGTTGTTTCATATTTTGTGGAGTTTCTATGAAAAGTAGACTATCATAATCTAAAAAGTAACACAAATTAGTAAACAAAGACGTAAATTTCAGGTATTTCATTTTCAATTGTACCCCAAGCAGCACACAGGAGTTCAAAGCTCGTTCTATAACACGTTCAGAGCACACCAGCCGACCCGTTCAAATTACGTTCTCTCAGAACGGTCTAAAAAGCGTCTATGTGTCTCGTCGATCGATGTCGTATAGCACGTCGAAATATGGTGTTGTACCACCACTTTTGCACCAATTTTGAACGTGGAATATTACGTTATGTTAAAGTGGTAGGATGACGTTTCATTTTGGTGTTAGCAAAACAATACTGAATATTCTGCTTTCACAGGTAAAAAAAATCGAAAAAAGTAATTGTGTACCTCATAAGGGGGGTTTTCCATTGACAAATTCCGTTTTCGTCAGATCTCTGCCAAATTTCGTGCTGAAGTTTTTGATGATCGAAAATTCCTCATAGAAAGACCCCCCCCC
Source organism: Uloborus diversus (assembly GCF_026930045.1). Classification (NCBI taxonomy): domain Eukaryota; kingdom Metazoa; phylum Arthropoda; class Arachnida; order Araneae; family Uloboridae; genus Uloborus; species Uloborus diversus. The sequence goes on from NC_072736.1 coordinate 117,137,677, forward strand.
CCTTCAAAGAACACCACAATGAGGATTTTTCTTCACAAAAAAAAATCCAGTTTATGTGGGATGTTTGACAAACTTGGCACATTCAATTTTGTTAAATCATTTGATAATCGAGAAGTGTCATAGGGGAGTCCTCGCCCCCTTTCTATGGTGTGCAGATGCTCACATTCAGGACTTTTCCTTTTACAAATTGAGTTTACCAAATCTGACCCGTAGATACTTTGATACTCAAGAATTCCCTTGGGGTTTTCGCCCCCTGCCGATGGGAAATGATGTATAGAGGGTTTTTCCTTGTACACATTCAGTTTACGTCGGATCTTTGCCAAATTTGGCTCATAGGACTTTTGATGATCAATAATTCACATAGAGGCTTTCGCCCCTCTCTATAGGGGCGAAACTCTCCAAAGAGGGTTTTCTTCTTACAAAAATCTAGTTTACATTGGGTTTTTGATAGAATTTGCACATAGCTTTCTTTGATGCTGAAAAATCCACATAGGGGAGTTTTCACCTCCCTATGGGGGTGGAAATTCCCCCAAAGAAGATTTGCCCTTATGCAAAATTCAGTTTATGTTGGATCGTTTAGGAGATCCTTTGATGTTCAGGAATTCACAAGGGGAGTTTTCTCCCCACCCTGAGGGAAGAAAAACCCCATAGAGTTTTTCTTTTAACAAATCGAGTTTATGATCTTTGCCAAATTTGGCACACAGTTCCTTTGATGCGCAAAAATTTACAAAGGGGGGGGGGGGAGAGGAGTTTGGCCTCCCTTCATAAAGGGTTTTTCCTCTGACAATTCTAGTTTACGACGGATCCTTTCCAAATTTAGTACAGAAGTGTTTTGATGCTCGAAAACTCAAGTAGAGGAGTTTTTGCTTCTCTAGTAAAATGCAAAAATATCTTATACAAAATCCAGGTAATATCAAAGCTTAGCCAAATTTAGCACACATAAATTTAACGTTTTGCAAAATTTTGGCACATTGAGAGGAGACAAGGTACTTCGATTCCTCCCGTAAATACTACCTTGAATTACAATACTCAAATTTTGTGCACTTTTTACTAAAATTAGGTTTTTTTTAACCTTTTGTTTACAATATCTGCTAAATGTGTACAGTTTTTGTAAATTACGGTTTTATATTTTTTGTTATGCAGACTAAATAATAACACAAAATTTACAAAAATACAGATTAATTTACAGATTTTGATGAAATGAACACTTGTAGAGGCTTTACTGTCCTGAAATGCAACTCCATAGAGCAGTTTATAGCAGTGCGTCTTGCAGCCACACCACAATTTCGAGGTTCTACTCTTGGGCTTATTCAAGGTGTATTACAACATAACTTTAAAAGTAATTTCCCATGAGTACATGAACAGAGTTTGAAGAAAAACCGGGGTAATTTAAAAAACCTTAGTTACCCTGGATTTTTTTTTTATGAAATACCCTGGTCATTGTTGAAAATTACGGACTTTTGTGGACAAGAAAAAAAATTAATCTTGATCACTATTTTAACATTGTTTAAACTGTACTACTTTGTTATTTTTTTTTATAGAGATATGAATAATTTTAAATCCTGAATTTATTTCTACTCAAATTTATTACAAAAATCGTCAAAATTGTAGAAAAAAATGAATTTGAAAACCATGTGCATTTACATAAAACACATAAAATACACCGCTAGCTAACTTCTAAAAAACTTACTGAAAATATTTAGCATTTAGGTGAAATATTATCAAAATTGATTTTTCTGAAACATAACCACACCATAAATAGAAAACAGATTCATCCATAGAGAAGCAAGTATGTCACATTTTGAGAAAAGCTTTCCTTTTAGTCCCAAAAGGCATTTAGTAGTATTTTATTTCTTCAGTTTGTTTAAAAAAAAACCTCTGAGAAAATTTTGCGTTAAAAAGAGCCGCATGAACCATAACCATGAATCATATCAAGTATTTTATATATCCTTCCACACAAGAAGTTGGAAATAAAAATTTGAACTGTATAAAATATTAAAATTAGTAACTATAAAGTCACAAAATAATTTTGCACACAATAATTCAGAATATGTGAGAAAATTTTCAGGTATGATTACAGTTCATGGAATCTGGAATAGTCATCACACAGGTTGGTTAATTTTA